>NC_084826.1:2397440-2663967 GCF_958449725.1 Rosa rugosa
CCAAACCTCCATTGCTGCACTGATCGATGATTCTTACTGTTTCCTGAGCTCCATGCAGGCCCCATGTTCGTCACCTTCATATACATATATTTCAATTAATTATTTGCACGTATAAAAGATCAAGAATAATAGTCTTAACTAATTACCGGTAGGCATTTTCCGCAAGCGTCTGCTCCACTAGGGCCATTAGGTCCGCAGAAGGTTGTCCATCCATATCTGCTGCGCCATTCGAAGGGCCGATCCTCATCAAATGTGGCGCAGAAGGCATCTACTGCAAGCAAGTCCCAGTTGTTATCCTGCGGATTGTAGTGGTGGAATGTGGATCTCACATCAGAAGCACTTTGGGCAGAAGCACTTCCCATTGTTGCACAGACAATAAGTAACAAAACTATATTCCTCATCTTCCCGGCCATTTTCCAAGTTTACTTTGATGGTATATATGGCAATTGATAATATGATCTTTGGTACACGAGGATATGGTATGAGGAACCTTATATATAGAGTAGCCTAGACCTAATACGATGTGACAAAGACGTATGGCACATGCATTGAAAATTTGAAATCAACATAGATTAATGATCCTTATGCAAACTGTTACATTGTTGCGTAATACGTGGTCGACCGAAATTAGAAATTTACAGTTAATTCTAAATTATAAATTATTGAAATAGTGTGAGTCTTGTTAAAAAAAAAATGGTGGATTGGCCAATATTACTATCAGTGTTATTGTTTTCAATAACTTTCTTCAAGATACCCGTAAAAAATAAGCCGGTCACATATATGTTTTCAAGGTGTTTTGATATTTATTATTTGATATAATTAAACAACAATTTATGAATTTAAACAGGAAAAACCCTAGGGTTTGGTAGAGAGCTGCGGCCGAGGATCCTGAGGTTGCATGCTGGTATAGCGGCGACAGGGCTTCTTGGCGAGGGCTGTGTTGGCCGGCCGGTCGGATTCCAGATCACGGTGTGCTTGGACAGGGTCTTTCGGTGGTGGAGGAAGACCAGTGGATCGGAGAGGTCGACGCGATCACGGTGTGCTTATCGGGTCTGTGCGGGGTCGGATTTCGGTATTGAGTGCAGGGGTCCGTCTGTTCTCCTGATTCCGACTTGGAGGGGCTGAGGTTGTTTCCTCGTCGGTGGATCTGGACGTGCAGGTGCTCGAAGACTTTGCTTGGGTTGCGGCTTGAGGTCACCATGGCCAGGCTCCGTCGCGGTCGGCCGCCGGAGGGTTGGACGGCGGCAGCGGCGACTTGGCTACTGGGGGCTAGGGCTATTGTCTTGGCTACTCGGGTTTGGGCTTGGGCTTTTGGGCCTGGGCTCAAACTTGGGTTGCGGGGCTATAAACCTAGGCCCACTTTATGGGCTCAAGGTTTTTTAAAGTGTCAGTCCTAATTCAGATCATGGTTCTTCGGAATTGGTAATTATCTTGAGTTGGACTGGAGGAAGCGGCTTTTGGATGAGGATCTGACTCCTATTTGTTTGCTGGGAAGTGGCTCTCTGTTGGTACCGCAATTGCGCGCCTGGCTAATGGGGATGCTAGTAAATGATTTTGCCCTAGAAGACACGGAGTTGTTCTTTGTTTATGGGCGCTTCCAAAGCGGGCTCAAAATCGACTTGTAATGAGTTTACATTACTTAGATAGGAGCGTGGTAGTTACCCCGCCATTTTTCTGTCTTTAAATGTATGTTAGACTCTGGCTCTTTGGCTGGTCATCTAATGCAATGAACTTTTGTTTCAAAAAAAAAAAAATTTATGAATTTATTGAATACGTACACCACTAGTTATTGTCGCATAATTATTTCATAAAAGGAAGACATACCATTGCCTAGACTACAAATTAAAGAACCCCGTACGTCAAAAACTATAAGATTCTATTTCAAAAACAAAAACAAAAATGATAAGATTCTGGGTATAGAAATATTCTTGTATTGTACGTAACGTTAATTAAATAAGAAATACATGCTAATTTATCGGCAGGCTCAATCAAACAAGAGTATGAAGTAGTACATTTCTTGTATAATGTGTATATTTAATTGTAAGCAGATCGAAATTAATAAATAGCTTCAATAAGATCCCCATGCATGCCATATCTCTGTTGGTTAATTTGCATTGAAGTTGATGTTTTATTATGATCCATATGCATATACTTACATTGTTGTCTACTTTTGTTTTACATATTAACTTAAACTGATGAGATATATCTGTAGCAAAACAAGGAGAGTAACGTCTGTGCCGGTTGCTTTTCTCCATCTCTTGCCGTCTATCTGTCATTGCTTTGTCTCATACTTTGCTTTCCTCATTTTCTTAATTTTTTTAAAATATTACTCTTAACAGAACTACAAAAATTGAAGAAAAAAAAATCAAAATGATTTCAGAGCTCTGAAGTGAAGTGGTTAATGCTTCCACTGTGCTACAAGTTCAAAAGGTTGAAAAGCGAGTATGCACGGTCGTGTCGTGTGATGGCAATATTGATGCATTTTTTTGGTTATATTAGAGGGGAATCAAAACCCCTTATATAGCTTAGTCCTACCTTATTTTTCAACCCTCCCTCACCACTTGAGCTAACACTAAGAGTTGAAACTCACACACAGGAGATTCGAACCTCCAACCTCTTAGTTGGGAGATTTGTAGATGATATTAATACATGTGCTAATTAAAAGTTAAAGCTAACCAAAAAGCAAAGCTCGTCAAAGCCCAACAAGTTTAGCCCAACACAACAAAAACATAAAAGGAAATGCCCAACACCCTTTCCCGCCAAAACGAGCCGAAGCAGTTTTCTTCCTCTCCGCTCAAACCCTAATCAATTTGATCAAACCCTAAACCTCCAAAGCCCCCTTACTCGGATCACCCTCCTCCAGACCCGAAACATCAACCCGATTTGGAAACCCGTCCCCAATCGCGACCCGATTTGGAGATTCGGAGCTCCAGGTGAGATAATCTCCCCCAAATTTTATTCAATTCTGCAATTAGTTCAAATTTTACGTGTTTAGGAGAGAAAGATTCCAACTTTCGTGTTTGGATTTGTTTAATTCGTGCTTTGGTATTGCTAGCTCGTCCCAATAAGAATTAGGGTTTCTTTAATTAGGGAAAGAAAGCAAGATTGTTAATTTCGTTAAAGAACTAACAAGTTGCTTAATTGAGGTGAAATCCCTAATTTACTTTTTTACAATTACCTTCCTTTTCTGGGTTCTTGTCCTATTTAGTAATGTTCTTAGGTACTAAAATGTAATTATAATCTTCAAAGTGTACTTTGATAAAGATTACTGTTAATTGGTTGTTTAAGTAGAATGTCCATGCCAGAAGAACCTGGGTGCTCTAGGAGTAAGTGGTTCTTTACAAGGCAGGAAATAGAGTCTCATTCTCCGTCACGGAGGGATGGCATTAGCCTGAAGAAAGAGGCCCAATTGCGGCGGTCCTACTCGTTGTTGCTTCAAGAGATTGGGACGAAGCTTAAAGTGTAAGTACTTGTGATTATTTGTGTATTTATTTGATAGCATCTGAGGTGTAGTTGTTCTGAAAATTTGGAGTTTCTCTTACTATGTATGGCGTGTTTTGGCTCATTGACTGCAATAGCATGGCTATCTATTCTATGCTGTATTTTCAGTTATTCTATAACTGTATATCGTTGCCAAGTATACGTACTAGCTTTACCGGTCAAGTTGATCTTAGGTAATTCTACAAACCAAGGCTGAATTTGAGCTAAAATGTAGGCTACATATTCTAAGCATGAACATCTTGGTTGCCTAAAAGCCTCAAGTAATATTTGGGAATGTTGCTTCTGACTTTCTGTATGAGTGATATCAAAACTGCCTGTGTTTTACTTTTATTGGCAGGATATTCTAGCTGATTGTGCTAACTATATATATATATTATATATTTTTTATTTATTTGTTTATCTGTACTTGGTTGAGTTGCCTCTCCATTCTCCTTTATGATTAAAAGTTTCCAGAGTAAATGAAGTTAATCCAAGTTTTTTCCTGTGTAATCTTTTGATTGCCTCCAAATATCCTTTTAGTTGCCCACCTTTCACTAGTGCTACTCGTCATACAATGGCTATGTTATCTCTGTTATTTTTTAAGTTTTCTTTTGGGGGAAAATATCACTGTCTACTGTTTCCCTTTTCAGTTTATATCAATGCTACTTTTCATCAACTACTGATTTCCATACGATGGTATACAAAACTCAATGGTAAAGGTTGATGTTTTATATCCTTCAGGCCTCATCTGACAATTGCAACTGCAAAGATGTTGTGCCACCGCTTTTATATGCATCAGTCTCATGCTAAGAATGATTGGCAGGTAAAGTTTTTCTGTGTGAATAATGAAATGAAATTTTTTTTGGCAACCTAAGAAGCCTTTTTGTTCAACTATATGACAGTCAACATTTTACAGACTATTGCAACTGCTTGCATCCTTGTCGCCTGCAAAGTGGACGACACACCACACTTTCTGAGTGATGTTGCTTTTGTGGCATATGAGATATGAGATAGCACACAAGTTTAATCCGTCTGCCTTAGAGAGTATCAGACAAAGAGTATGTCGATACCAATTATATGGCACTACCTCATTATATATTTCCTGCACTCAGGGTTGAGCATTTCCCAGTTCCCATCTTCTGCATGCAGGAATTTTTCAGAAAGCAAAAGGAGTTGATTGTAGTGGCGGAGAGAGCTCTATTGACAACAATTGACTTTGATCTTGACATTTGATGTGCTCATATTTTCCTATATTTCTTTGCCTCTTAATCTTAGTATTTATGCTTAGTCCTCCTTATTTCGAGTCATTTGTGTTGTTATAGTGTTTTTGTAGGTTTGTCTCATAAAGAGAAGAAAAGAAGCTAAAATGAGCTAAATAGGATTAAAAGACGCCCAGGTCCCAGAATCTGTCTGTGCAGAACATCCAACTTCGCCGAATTACTGGGAGTTACCCAGATCGAATCAGACAATGAGCCTTATATGCATGGAAAGCTACGGATGTCTACTTTCTATAGAATTTTACGGATCTCGTTTTCGATACTTCTGGAGAAAGTTATGATTATTTGAGTGAAGATAGGTTGGACAGGAAATCTGCTCGGGAATTTACAACCATTCGTGGAGAACTCAAGTTCCGTGACACAAGATTGTCAAATCCTAATGTTTAAAGGAAGTTAATTCAGATGAGTATTCAATGATGAACTTATTCCTACTTCTACAAGAGATATTTCAAGGTTTTCCCATTCCAAATGAAGAAAGGAATCTAAATCCAAGTTTTACAAGGAAACATGAAGCCAAAGATGAGCAGAAATCTTCCCTATATAAAGGAGCACGAATTTACATGAAGGGAGAGTCTCGGGAGCACAATGTAGATGCCTAAGGAGCAGAGACGACTCATCCATCTTTCCCTTCTTTTCCCCTTCCATTCTTTTTATGTTTTTCCTATGTTTTACTTAGTTATCTTTTGTTAAACCTTTTTCTAGGGTTAAGATGATGCCTTAGCATGATTGTTTATGTACTTTGATGATTTATTGATGGATTTATAGTTTCTTTATGATGAATTCTTAGTCACTATTTGAATTGATGCTTTATATTTAAGTTCTTTGATTGATCACCTTAGGGCTTTGCATCTAGTAATTAGAAGATGAATTTGAGGCGTACCTGCAATATAATTCAAATTAGCTTCTTGTGATTAAGAGTTGTGAATTACATTATTGTCGTACCTGAAGTAATGGTTTGCATGATTCTCTCGTTTTCTAGAACGTAATGAGTCCTATATGTTAAATTTATGCCGTACCTGGATAGACTGCATGTTAGGATATACGACCTCTGCCGTACCTGGAGAGAATCATACACTTAAGGAAAACTATGGTCTAAGTGCCGTACCTGGACTTAGATACGGGAATTGTCATCAAAAGAAATAAAAGAATCTGTTAATTGCATCGAAACATAAATAAGATTGTTAGTGGTTGATTTCGAAACCCTAGGTTTTATCATCTTTGCTTTTCAACTTATAAACTTTATTTTGTTTGTTTGTTTGTTTCACATTATTTCTTTATTCGAAAATCTAAAAACAATACTTTCTTTATCTTAATTGTTCATTGTGTTTTTGTGTTCATAGTTTGGATTAATTAGGTTAGAATTTAAATTGATTATCAATCTTCAGTTGGAACGACCTCGTACTTGCACACTATACTAACAACGATTCGTGCGCTTGCGAGTTTTAATTAAAATTTCACAACAACATTCAGCTTCCATACAAGACACTTGTTGCGGTTCTAAAGAGATTAAATATCCCTGACCTCGCTAAGGTTGCTAAGGTGGCATGGCATCTTATTGATCAGTGGTGAGGAACTGAGGATTATATTCTTAATTTTTAAAAGACTTGTGTATGTGTCCTACTGGAGATGTAAAATTGGACTTTCTTTTTGTTATTTTGCATCATTGATTATACTTACGAATGAAAGTGTAGGCTTCAAACATCACTGTGCCTACAGTACAAGCCCCATTACATTGCTGCTGGTTCAATTGTTCTTGTTGCTAGAATTCTAGAAGTCAAACTACCTACAGAGAAGGGAAAATTTTGGTGGTTGGAGATTGATGTGGCGCCGGAACAATTAGATGGTTGGTTGCAATTCCCTGCTCCATTCCTTTTTTTTTTCTTGATTTATGTATGATGCATCTATTGAAGTCATTTGCTGAGTGTTAGACTGGATTCATGAGTTTATTGTTCACAGATTTCCCTCTTCAACTCCTCCCTTCTTATTGTATATTGGTGTTGGGTGTTTGCTTCATTTAAGGTATATAACTTATCTCTCATTTCTTGCAGAGGTCATTAAGTGGATGCATAGTAAATTGGAGCCTTTACCATCCAAAAGTACGACAATCAATCATTCTGAATCTTTGTCTAGACATACCCCCTTGGTCAAGGAGAGAGGATTAGGAGAGTCTGTTATGTCTATTAACTGCCAAAATCTTGCAGAAGGTTACAACTATATGCTACTACGAAGGAAGCTTTACCACCATCTCAGGTAAGTGATAGTGGTCCTTTGATTAAAGCAGTAAGAGGGGAATTTGATAATCAGAACTCATTATGCAAGAGTTTAAAGATGCATTGAAGAGAAGAAGAGATCTGGTCTTCCTATGTATATATTGTTCCGCATTGTAGTTTGATTGGGGATCTGATTACACTAATTTTTCAAGTGTATAAAGTCTATATCATACTAGTTAATATTTGTTGTTATATGTGACTATTTGGTGAACAAATTTGACGAGTTGATGAGTATAGTAGCGTCTTTTGCTAAAGATGTGAGAGTGCAGTTTATTGGAAACCATTTCCAGGAATCCCATGGTGGTGGAATCCCCAAAAGTTGTCACAACTCTCATGACATTTTATTATAAAGCTAGCTCAGAACGTTTACTGAACATCTTTATCACCATCAGAAACTCAGAAAGCAGGGAATCGAGGACATTTCCACAGTCGACAAACTGGTAGTTGACTATGAGATGACCTTGTGCATATCCACTTCCATCAGTGTCTAATTTTTGGAACACACCCACATCCAAATCCAAGCCTCCATTACTGCATTGATCCACAATCCTCACCGTCGTTTGAGCTCCGGTCCGCGTATTTTTAACCTATATCAGGTAGCATATGCATCACTATGACTTAAAAAGTGCGGATAACATAATCATAAAATTAAGCTATTTGGTTACTTGTCCTTAAGCATTTGCCACAAGCAGCTTGGCCATGAGGCCCGGCCGGGCCACAGAAAGCTGTCCAGCCATATTTACTTCGCCATGAGTAGGGTTTGCTAGCATCCCCAGTAACGCAATAAGCACTCACTGCACCCAGGTCCCATCCATGTTGCTCCGGATTATACATATGATACGCTGAACGCACATTGGACGCGCTCTCACCTCCACCGCCACCGCCACCGCCACCGCTACATTTGCTCTGGCATCCCTTAGATGGGGAGCAGTAATCGTCGGAGGTGCCACAGTAGCCGTACTGGCTACAACACAGGTTGCCGGCACAAGTTTTGCCGCCAGCTTGCCGGCCACATTGTTGGGCTACACCACCACTTATTATGCACACTAGTAGTACCAAAATGCAACCACTGAGTCTACCCATGTTTTTAGAAGTTTTGTATATTAATGCACATTATGGTGTAGAGATCGAATTGTTTGAGTCTTATAGTGTTGGCCGGAGTAGAAGTGGACAAACATTGAAGCGGCTGGTGAAGTCAGACTCAATAAATAATAATCGGGGCGGCTTTCCTCAGTTTGGAACCCAAACTAAATTTGGCTTCTATCATCCATATCCAGCAAAGCAAACTTATCTCACACATATGTAAGCTAACGTTTTGGTATTTTCCAAAAGAAAAGGCATCTGATGCATATGTAAGCTAACGTTTTGGTATTTTTCAAAAGAAAAGGCCAAGGTTTTGGTTGTATATATTTGTCCTTCACAGTCCTTTAAAAATTGTGCACAACAACAAGGTTTTACACATATACAAGCTGAAGGCGATTCAAAGTTGGTTATTGATGTTGTGAAGGGTCACATATAGCCACCTGGCGGATTGCAAAACTTATCCAAGGTATCCGGAACATTGCTACCAATTTTTCTTCTATCACTTTAAACCATGTATTTAGGGAAGCAAACTTTGTAGCTGATGCAGTGACTAATGTAGGTCATGGATCTTTTGATGGTTTCTCGTGGACTAACAATTTCCCGAGAAATGCATCTAATGCTCTCATTTTGTAAACTCTGGATATCCTAGAGGCTTCCATTTATAATCATAATCTTTTCATATAAAAAAACAAGTTCCTTAAGAATTATTTTTTAGGTGAGCAGCCCTTATGTTATACATACCTATCAATTTCATCATCAATTTCTATATGCTCGTGATCAATGTCATCGTCCCGATTTGGACTCAATTTTTGTATATTCAATCCTAAGGCATTGTCAATAGACTAGTCATTAGTTGTTGGAGATGCTTAGAACATAAAGTGCGCAAGTGCATTAAAAAGTATGTTTTTTTTTTTTTTGAGAATGCATTAAAAAGTATGTTAAGTACATTATACATATGAAAAGTTTCAAAGATGAGAAATTTTATTCACACACCTCTAAATACTAAATACACATCCCTTTTTTCACACACCCAACATCACATTTTATGGGTAAGTTAAATTACCAAAAGAGGTATTTATATTAACAATAAAGAAACATAGTTGGAATTAAGAAATATATGCAGTTTTTTTTTTGTTTCCAAGTCTACCGCAGATGGATATCATGAATTTGATTCTCAATAATTTAGCATGCATGGAATCGAGCCTTCTTATCAATCTGGTTTCAAAAATGTATTAACTGTCCAAATGATATGGACAAACAAGAGCAAGTGAAAACACAACAAATATGGTTAATAGTCTTCTCATATTGACCTAGCATGCTCTGCTAGGGTTTGGTAGACGGCTCGACCTTTCTACTATACCTGGTTGTCATTTGATGGCTGCGTTGAAGTCAGTCCGACTGACTTTGCTTCTTGTCACCTCCTTCTTGATCTATGTTGAGGGAGAGGCTATAGGGGTGGATTTTGTTCGATCTGAAGGTGTGAAAGGAGTCTCAGATTTTGTCTGGGATAGGGAGATTGTTGGCTTTCGATTATGGGAGCCTGATGGATGTCGATCAGTTTGGTTGGACTGCCTGGTGGTTGCTGATTCCCAGGCTGTGTGGGTCGGAGATGTGGCGGCGGGGTCGACGGCACTAGGATTTCTTTCGTTGAAGGCTTGGACTGATGGGATCGGGTACCCAATTTTTGGATGCTTCGATCTGCTGTGGCGATGGTTATTGAAGGTGGGATGGGATGAATTTGACGATGGTGGGGGAATGAATGTTCATCTGCCATCGCTGAAATTGAGATCGATCTTGTCTTACTTTGGCATGGATAATAATGGCTGCTTGAATAATGCTGGTTGTCCAAAGTGCGGCGGTGGCTTTGGTGGCGGCGTTCAGGGCTAGTGTGGCGGCAAGGAGGTTTCTTTCCCTGCTCAAGTCGAACCTTGGAGCAGCTGGGCCGTTTGGACCTTGTATTGGCCTGTGGGCCGTAGCTCTAGGCTCACTGCTCTAGGTTTTCAAGTGGGCTGGATTACCCTTGTGTTATGGGGCTGGATGGATTGGGTCTTTATGGCCTATAGTATTGTTTAATTTCTGTTTGGGTCACAAAAACCAGTGCCTTAGTTGAATCCATTTTATGTCTACTTCGAGGTTTTCTTGGTTTTTGTTAGAATAATAGTGCGTGGACTTCCTAAAAGGTGGGTGTACTGGGGACTTTTCGGGATTTTATTCTTCTAGAATAGGGTTTTGGGAGGTTCTAAGGAACGATTGTTTCTGTCGACCCCATAGGGGTGTTTCGTTTTTGTACTGCTTGCTGAATTTAATGAAAGGGCTGACCTATTTTCCGATAAAAAAAAAAAAAAGCAAGTGAAAACCTTTGAAAAATTCCTCAAGAACTCTTGTGATGTATTTGTTTTGTTTCGCTCCAATTTCATCATCAGTAGTTCACAAATCTCAACAATTGGCATATGAATATTGTCTTGGTCAAATCCTCAATGACAAGCAATTCCCCATTGGCATTTGAGTATGTTCAACCCAACAAGTGAAAAGCAATTAAAACATTCTTTGGGTGCCATTGTATTAACTTTAGTGATGACCATGTGATTTCCCGAAACTCTCACATTGAGCCATTGAGGAATTGATGCTGAGTCTTCTAGTGTAATATGCCATTCTTTGGGTCTCATTTTTTACTTTTTCAACTGCAGCAATGCAATAGGTAGTCTCTCTTGTATAAGAAAAAAAAAAAAAGTAGTCTCTTAACAGATATTTATCTCAATTTATTTCAGCAAAAAAAAAAAAGATATTTATTTAATGAAAAAATATTGTGTATTGTGAATGAGGATAGTTTAGGAAGTTTGGGGTTTGTGTTTCTAGTAAAATATTAAAATAAAAAAGTTAATAGGTTGTGTATTAAGTAAGAGATGTGTATCTATCATTTAGCAATGTGTGAATAAAATTTCTCTTCAAAGATTTGGCAAGTAAAATGAAAAAAAAAATAGTGGTTTCGTAGCAATGGTAACCAATTCATTATGCAAAAATATCGATCCTATCCAGATATATAACAGGAATTGATCATTTCTGAGAGTTAGGGTTCATATATGTTGATAAGCAGTTTATTGTTTCAAACAAGAGAGAGGATAGAAATTCACCACCTACACTACATGCAGGAGGTAAAACTCTGAAATCAACTTCATAGAAATCCTGGCAATAGTCTGGACCCTCCCAGTAAATCAATAGAAAATTCATAAAAACCATGCAGCAAGAAAGATCCCAAATTTCACCAAACCATTACGAGTCTTCTCTTCCAAGATTCACATTGCCAACGTCGACGTCGAGGTAATCTCCCGCCACTGCAAATGAGATGTTTACACTGGTCTCGCTCCTCTTGCCTAAACTGTTAGAGCAAGGACCATCTTAACTCGACTACTATAAAGTGAAACCCTCAAAAGTTTCACCAAATTTTAAACTACCTTAATTACCCCTATCGAGTTAATTGAAACAAATAAATACAAGGATTATTATAGTAATAAATAAAAAAATAAATAAAGAGATAAATTATGGAAAAGAGACGTGGATGGAAGCAATATAGAATAGATAATTGCATTCATTTCAAATTCTCACGTCTACAGACTACAAGCAAGTCGATAAATTGATAAATCAAAATTAATCACCTCATTTTATTTTTTACATAGACTTTGTGATCAGTTCGTACATCTGCACAAATATGAGGCTAGTATTGATAATAATCCGCCAAACAATTTTTTTTTTTCCCTTGGTTTCCAATTTAGACTAGTTTAGACTTTAGACTTTAAGGTTAGGGTTTGGTGTCAAAAATTTATAATCAGATGTAATCATCTCTGATGGATTACTTTAGTTATTTGGCAATGATTAAAATAATAGTAACATAAAAAAATAAAAAAACCTTAATTGTTAGGTCTATGAGTTGAAAAATTAAGATTCTTATGAACATGAAGTGTCTTATTTGGTGTGCACCACAGAAGTGTCTCGTTCCGATATTTTTTGATTTTTTATTTATTTATTTTTTGGGGGGGGGGGGGGTTGCTAAACAGGTACCTTCAAGCCCACCGGACTTTTCTGAAAACCTCACCGGGAAGGTTTATTGCCCCCCAATAGAAGGGCAATAGACGTCTATTACCCCCCAATAGACGTCTATCAGCCATGTATTGCCCCCCAGTAGACGTCTATTGCCCCCCAATAGAACTTTCGGTAGCCGGAATGGGAACTAATATTCCTAAAATCAGACAAATAAAACTTTGGGCACCCACCTCTTCACCTTTCCATCTTCTCCGCTTGCTCCTTTTTTTTTTCCTCCCAGAATGGCTTTGTCGGTTGCGGTTTTGGGGCAAAAACAGAGAAGGGACCGGAGAGTTGCTGTTTTGGGGCAAGAACGACGTCGTCGGCGTAAGAGAGAGAGAGAGAGTCGACGGTGATGATGACGACGACCCGGTCCGGCGAGTCGAGATGAGGCGGCTCCTCGATTCGGATCTTTGCGCCGGTGGCCTGTTGGAGCTGCTCGGTGACGCTGCCGGACTTGCAAAGGCGATGTGGCCGGGAGGAACAGTGAGCAGAGGCTACTGCTGGCGCGGCTTGGAGGATCCATTTTCGAAGTTGGGCTCGGAAGAGGAGGAGGTGGAGGACATAATATAAAGGGACCTCACCAGAAAACACCGGTAAACCTCGCCGGAGACTTTACAGTGATGAGAGAGAGAGGGAGAGAATCGGTTTGTGCAAATCGTGGAGAGAGAGAAACTAGATCGGAAGGAGGAGAGAGATAGGGAGTGGTAGTAATTGTGTTCAGGGTAAAATGGTCATTTGGTGTTAAATTGTGTAAGTGGGAACAAAAATCTGTTGCTGGGGTAAGTAGGATAATTTTAGCTCATTTTAGTGCTTTTGGTCAAGGACCCAAAAAAAAATTACAATTCTATATTTAAAGCTATACTTATCATGAAAAAAAAAAGATTACATGAAACAAGAAAAAAAAATAGTATGAAGTCACATTCTAAATATTCACCTCATGCCTAAATAATCTAAGGACCGGCCCTAGTAGAAATGTAAGAGAGCTTAGTTTTGTGTCGAGTGAACTTCTCTTCGTCATATCACTACTTAGTGGAACATTAGTTTGTACCGGTAATTTCTTACTAAAGATTTGATTTGATATAGTTAGCTTGATTGTATAATGATTGGTTATGCTAAATATAGTTACTAGATTAATTTTTAGCCATGGTTAACCTGATTCACGATCTCCTTGCTCTTTCGATCATGATTTTTTTTATCATGATTGAAGCTTCTAAAAGAGTTGTAGATTTACTCTGTGTAAAAGCGGATTATTATTTTTATATTTTTAAAACAACATGATTCTTCACTGTCTTTCAAAAATGGCGGCATGGTCCATTGCATTTGTTTTCAAAACTGTCGATCTAGAATCATCCACTAATGCATGAGTAGAGTGGACCAAAAAAAGGAAACAACATGTGTCTAAATTATATATGGCCCTGGTGTGAAATGTTTAATTTTTTTTTATTTTAAGAAAGAATTGATTAAGACCGAAATTTATGTTTGAAACGGTTTATTGTTTCTCAAAACCACTTAATCTCCCACTATTTTTCGAAACTGCGGCATGGTCCATTGTTTTTGTTTTCAAAACCGTCAATCTAGAATCATCCACCGATCTATAAAAAGAGACTCAAGACGAGTGGGTTGTGCACTCATTTCTAATTGTCTAGCTAATTGCTTGGTTACATTTTATTTTTCACAACACAAATGATGATAGTCGATGTTTCTAAAAGATGGATGTCAAGATGAAGAGGAAGATGATGCAGTCGAGAAGATTTATTATAGCAGCTAAATCAATCATCGAATCAATGATTTACCAAATTAAAGAGAGGTATAATACATAGGTTATTTAAATATGTATATATATATATATATATATATATATATATATATATTTTTTTTTAAGAAACATGTCATCAACTCGTTTATTGTTCAGCAAAATTATACATAGTTCAGCGGCTTATCACTCAACTTGAAGGTACAGATCAGTTCAACGGGTTCCATAGTTCCATTAGCTGCTTCCTTTCAACAAGAGTTCGGATAAACTCTACTGTAAGTATAAAAAAAATGGAAGGGTTCATCAAACTACTATAGAGAAGTTTAAAAATGAGAATTACAAAAGTTGGAAAGTGAATCATACAAAATATCTAAGAAACGTTTGTTGTATAAAGATGTTCTAATTCTGAAATTTTTAGGTAAAAGGACGTTATTGCACAACAGAAAGAGGGATTTTTTGTTGTCTAAATGAAAGAAAAAAAATAACATGCATATTTCTCTCCTGTCTTGAGTCAAATTTGGTTAATTTTGTTGTAGGAGTTTAACTTGCAAATTATCATACCCTCAAAACGAACAAAGTTTTGCTTGAATTGTTGGTTATGCTTGCAAGTTCGTACAACAGAATGACATATTTGTGTTGTCTGAATGAGAAATGCCTAGCTGTAGCGCCAAGTCCGACATGTTTGATTGCACGGGTGGGAATTTTTCCTTTTTGCTTCCTCAGCTGTGTAGCAAATCAAACAACATCAATTTATCTATATGTTGTCTCAGTAATTAATAAAAAATAAAAATAAAAACAAAAACGTTAGACCCGTTTTTGACTCAATTAGGCAACAACCTATTCTCTCACTGCCACTTAGGTTATTAGAAGCTTGGAGTCCTTTCAACACTCGGAAACTTTTCTTTGACCATAACCATAGCACTCTTCCTTCGATGAGAGAGAAGACAAATCTGGGATTTCTTCTGGAAGCTCCAGACCAGGTATTTCTTCTGCCCTACCGATCCCTTCTACTATCGACTCCGACGTCTTGCAGAAGTCACCACCACCTCCTATTATTTTCAAAATTCCCTAAATTAGCCAACCTCTCTTCTTAAATTCATAATTCCACCCCATTTAATCTCAAATTTAGGGTTTTTGAATTGATCCACCCATTGCCCCTAATTCTCAAAAACCCTAATTCTCCCATAAAACCCTAAAACTCCTCCACCACTCAAAGACTGAATGATTGATTACCGAAATGGGATCTCATAATTTTATGCTTCTCAGAGGCAAAACACTCCTCCGCGTCCGTCTCCACCACCACAGGTTGGGCTTCGGGCTCATGATGGCTCCTAGTCGTAGGGCATACTGCACCGAGTTGATTCAAAAGTGGAAGAGATGAAGATCGAGCTCAGGGACAAAACAACGTTGTTTTGCTAGATCTCACTGCCGTTCGAATCCCCAATTCAATTTAAGCCATAGTGTTGAGTTCTCTTCTTATTTTGAATTTGTCCAATGATATGCTTGATCTATGGTCCCATTGTTGTGTTGAGACAAATAGAAGTTGGCTGATTTCAAAATTTATTTCTTCAAAATTTATTTCTTCAGTTTCAGTCTGCATAAGTGTATTTTTTTTTTTCTGTACAAGCCAATTTTTTAGATACAGTTTGTATACTTCCTCCGAGAATTAACCAAATTATGTGCTTAAGACTACCCCCTACATGTTGTTATTTTGCAGGGCCAGCATAAGATGTTGGAACATAAACTTTTTAAGGACAGAGCTGCATTGGTAGATAAGTTGTTTCCGGGAATAGATCACATGACAAACACGCTCTCCAGTATCTCAAAGATATCAAGTGGTGCAGGATACATGATCCTAAAGGATTTAAACTGGAATTCTTATTTGGTCCCAATCCTTATTTTAAAAACTCTGTACTAACAAAAACATATCACATGATTGAAGAACATGAGCCCATATGGAGGAAGGATATTGGGTAATTCTAGTTTCTGTGGTGTAGTGATTTTTCCTCTTTTTTTCTTTCTCTTATTCTAAAGTTGAGAATTGGGATGCCTTGTAGGACTGAGATTGAGTGGTATCCTGGGAAAAACTTGACAATCAAAGAATGCCAAGTCCATGACTGCACCTGAAATTTGTTACAGTTTCCTTAAGTTTTTCAAACCTGCCCAATATGATGATTATACTAGGGAAGATAAGGCAAGTATGATTTCATTAATTTGATGAAGTAATCTGGATTTCACATCCAAAACCAATTGGCAATGGATGGAGTGGCCCAAACCCTTATAAACCCATAGGCAATATCCCATTTTTAAGGTCCCATTTTTCTCATGTGGGATGTATATATTCTCAACACGCCCCCGCACGTGTGGCGAATTTTCAAACCATACACGTGGACAACTTTGGATGACGTAGAGCCTGTGTGGCAGTGAGGCATGCACACGTGGGATAACCTGGCTCTGATACCATGATGAAGTAATTTGGGTTTCACATCCAAAACCAATTGGCAATAGATGGAGTGGCCCAAACCCTTATAAACTCATAGGTAAGGTCCCATTTTTAAGGTCCCATTTTTTCTCATGTGGGATGTATATATTCTCAACATAATTGAGATCTCAAGGCTATTGAACTTGGTCAATCATGATATAAGCAAGTCTTTTCTAATCTCTCTGATGCATCTGTAGACAGGTTTCTATGTTGAAGACTAAGATAAAAGACAACCATGAAATGGCATACCTAATGATTACCTTTGCTTTGCTTCTCTAATGCATGTAGTGTAGCTCGATTAATGATTTGTAAGGTAGTACACTTTGTTGAAACAATAATTTTATGTTACCTACTGCCTAAATTTGTGTTGTTATCTGTGTCATTGTATTTTCAATGTTTGGTTACTAAAGGCGCTCTCTTTGGTACTGCAGAAGCTGGCTGATCTCACTTTCACCTAGCCCCATATTTATAGATGGAATAGTACTCACTAAGATTGATACTGTAGACGATAAGGTAAGTAAACTGCAAATAGTTTTAGATATTAATTTGTGCCTTTTTTCATTGCTTAGATTATAATTAAAATGGTGAATAACTGAATCAATGTAATGTGTAGGTTGAAGTTGCGCTTTCCATGGTTTACATATCTGGAGCTCCGGTCATGTTTGTTGGGTGTGGGCAGTCCTACACAAACCTCAAAAAGTACACATGTGAAATCAATTGTGAAGACTCACTTTGGGTCAGAATGCTTAGATTAGAATGCTTTGTTGTTTTAAGGTTGGCTTGGATGATGATGAAATACTCCATTTTTATGTTTGAAGTTCAATATATGTGTTGGATTACTCATCTGATGGATTGTAATTAGCTTTGTTTCCAATTCTACAGTACCTAATAAAATGGAGCAATATTGATGCACAAATGAATTCACGGAATGAATGTTTCAAATAATCATACAACAGTTTTCCAGTAATGTCAATGCAATGTTGTTTGAGTACACAAAATTTGGGTATCTACACAATGCAATCAAACATATCACATAATGGATTTTTAAATCAAATATATTCTAACACAACATAAAAGACTTGAACTCAGTTGTCATGATCTAAATCATATATACAACAGAAAAATTAAAAAAATGTTATGTGAAAAACTTATCCAGTAACACCATCAAAACAAGTTATGTTATCTGAACTGTTACGTATGGCCGCGTCCCATGCCAACTGCTGCGCATGGCTGCATCTGGCATATGCCAAGTTTTGGGGCAACACTGCTAACCAATATCTGTCGGTTAATGGACTCTCATACAATGATGATTCACCGTCTTTGAATTTTCATCAAACAACCGCTCGATAGATGACGGTGAGTCTCTAAATCATGCAACGGTTTTTTACCATTGTGTGATGCAGTTTTTGGCATAGTGATAGTTAAGATGAAAAGGAATAAATTCAACGACATTAATCAGTTGTATTTTCATTGGAGATAGGATATTGTTTCCAACATACTGTGTATCAAACAAATCAGATTGTATCCCTAGTTATAGATTGTGAACTGATAAATACTACAGATTATGTCCCTAGAAAATAAGCCTGTAACACAATTGTATATGAGTAGAAACTTACAGTATTTTTTGAATAATGGAGTTTGGAACCGAGTCAAGATGGGAGGCTCATCTCCACGTCTATAGGGAAGGAAGATGGTCAGATATATATGACATCCAAGTTCCCAAAGGAGACTCAGAAAATCCTTAATTCCCAAACGACAATGACATATGCGTTGGCCAAAGAGGAAGTAGAGCGTTGCTTCAACAAGAATGGCTGCTACTACCACATAACTCTACTCATCACCACCGCGTTTACACTCATTATCCTCCACTACACCGTCGCAAATCTCATGTTTGATCACCAACACCCCATATTCCGGGGTCGAATCAGCCGTCATGTCCTCACTAAATTCGAGTCGCTCCGCCTAGTTAACTGCCACGTGGGACTTCACACTCGTAGCCATAAACCCTAGCCACATGCTCGATATCAACTTCTACGACATACACGAAGAGGAAAGCCAGACCGCCGACGACGTCCACGTCTCGCTCTTGTGCCGGTTCGGCAATAGACACCAGCGCGTGCTCGCAATCGCTTGGCTGCATCCCTTGTGGCCTTGTCTTTAGGCAAGAGGAGTTAGACCAGAGTGAATATCACGCTTGCAGTGGTGAGAGACTACGTCGGCGATGAGGTGGCGACGCAAATTTCCGAAGAGAGGGTTGGTGGTTCAGTTAAATTCAAGCTCGAACTAGAGGCTTTGTATAAGTTTTCTCATATTTTATGGTACGGTCTTTTGTCTTTCATAGTTCCTATGAGGTCGATCTCAGGGTTTTACCAAATAATAATGAGACAGGGATTCACACGTCTTTCTAGAAAGGGTAAGTCTCCGGTCTTTTCTCTGAAATAGAGGATTCATTAAGCAGGAGGCATGTTCATTTACTCAGTAACTCAGGTTCCACTAGACTCCCTAAAAATTTGTAGATACCAAAAAGTGCATTTCGTGATAGTTCAGGTACCATATAAAGATTTTACCCTTGATTCTATGTTGCTTTGGATTTTATACATGTATATCAATTTGTGCTATCTCATATTTATTGGCAAGATTGGTTTTTAATCATATATTAGTGCTAAAACTCATGAACAATCATCACATAAGCTAGAAACTAAGCTTCAATGGCAAAAAATGAAACCCTAGCCTAACTTGTGGAAGAAGACGAAGCACAGAGAGAAAATAGAAGCAACTTGAAATTGAAACTTACAGAATGATTTTTCCACCCCTAAAGAAATTACAGAAGAGCTATTTGTACTAATTTGGAAGACACAATTAACACACTAAGTAAGCTAATTAACAGTGCTAATTAAGTCTGGACTGTCAACAGGATTACGCCACGTGTAGACCATGGTGCGGTCAGGATTGACTCCTCATGCAACAGTTCAAAATGACGTTGAGATGCTCAATTTGTGGAGCAGAGTGAGTCCCGGTTGTGAAGCGGTTAACCTCACGTGTGATTGAATTGATGAAGTCACTGATACATAAGCTCAAATTTGAAGCGCTTGTGGAGACTTGACTAGTTTGACTAAGACTCTTGACTTGAGCTGACTTCGTATTGCTTCCAGTAAGCTTTGCATTATTAATCACAGCAACATTACTAGCTATGCTAGCACCAGAGTCATTACCTTCACTCTTGACCACATCACCAGTATCACCATTAATAGTAGTAGCACCATTATGAGAATCTTTTATTGTCCTGACAATTAGTTGTCAATATTGTGTACAATATGTTTGCAGTTTATTGACTCTTTTGAATCTAAATCTATTGCAATTTGCATGTATGTTGAATTGGCCACAATGATGCACTGCTGTGTATAGTACTTCTAAAAAGCTTGCTTTCACTTTTGACTCTTTAATTTGACTCTTTTTTATAGTTCAATCTTATCCATTGATAATTTTGTAATCCCCCCACCCTAATTTATTTCAACTAGTTTACTATCGTAAGCACTTTCCTTCTGGATAAAATCTGTAGCATGAGTGTGTCACTCATAATGAACATCGAAATCAAAAGTCTATGTAAAAGGACTTTTCCTTGCCTGAAATTTGTTAAAGGGATTGCAGGCACCGTTTTTGTTGATTTCAACCACCTGCTAGAAAGAACTGGTCACCAACTGCGATATCTAGCAGTACATGAAGTTTTCTCAGCTAATGTAAACCTCAATTTTACTGTTCCAAGTAAGGATGCCTGAATCTTATTCTGCTGGATTTGAATAAAATGCTATTGGCTAGTCATGTATAGCTATTCAAATTTGTGGCCGGCATAAGGCGCATCCAACTGTTTGTTTTGGTTTGTGTGAGTTTGCAAGTGATATCGAGTTGGATGCAGTATACCCAAATGGCTTCGGATTTGATGATGCTAATTATTGCCTATCTGTCTGCCAAATGAGAGAGAGAGAGAGAGAGTTTTTCTTCACTACTTCTCTAAGTTTTACCTTCAACATTTATGGTATCATAGATAACTTGAAATTCATTTTGATCTTAAATTTGAGTTGATAATCTTGAAGCCCTCCAAGTTATTGATGAAGATTATGTTGTCTACTCTAACTTGTGCTCACTCAAATTATATCTTAATTGGAAGAGTTGAAATCTTTAAGAATGTTATGGAGAGAGTAGTTTGTTATAATTATGTTGAAGGATGTATTTTAGCAATTAGTTTCATTGGTTGAAGTCATCATCCTAAATTCCAAATTGCTGTTGGAAACCTGAAACCAGTTCTTTAGACCTCTCAGGTTTTAGACAGGTAGAACTTTCCCAGCCCGTCTTAATTAATCTATGATTTTGATTTAGTTGCTTATTTGGTGCAGATTTATTTCCTCGCCTGCTTTAGGTTTTCTGGGACTCGTTGCATTTTTTATTTTTTTTTATTTATTTTTTGTGGTATTGAACATATATATATATATATTTATTTATTAATCAAGTTGTTAAACCCTTATTTAATTTAGGATATGAGATTTGAGAGAGATTGATGAGAGAAATTGTGTGTTCACTATTGATAATAGGAGCCCTATGTATAGGAATTACAAAGTACATATTCTAATGATACAAGGAAAACTATTCTGAATAGAGCTAGGAATTCTAGAACCTTCTTTCCTATTACAATCATAGAACTGATAAAAGTACTAATCCTAGTTTGCCAAGGCACACTAAATGTCAACATTCTTCAACACTCCCCCTTATGCCACTCAAACTTGGTGGTGACGCTTCAATCATTGCCTCGTTAAAAACCTTACTCGAGTGAAAAACCCTGTGGAAAAAAAACTACCTCGAGGAGGAGAAAAGAGTACAACACATCCTTCACTCTTCGAGATCGAACATGTAGACATCATACCTCCCCCTGATATGATTGTAATAGGAGGGTGTCTGCGTTATAGGCCCAAATACCTATCTCTTTGCTAGTGAATCTAATTCAGCGTGGATTGCATAATTTCATTTAGGCCAATCCGGTATTCATTGACATTCTTCAACAGAGCGAGGTTTGATATCATCATACTCTACAATTCCTTTTGCAACAGAATATGCAAAGGCATCATCAATAAAAATGGAGTTTCTATTCATCGTCTCATGTACACTAGTGTAATTCATGCAGATCTCTCTATTCTCTGGAATTGGTTCTGACATTGGAGCGTCCCTCAATGATGTCTCTTGGACATAACCATAATCCGGAATATTTTCATGAGACGGATTATTCACATCGATGATTAATGGATTATTTTGTGTCAAACTCGCTTTCTTTCTTGGGCGAGAATTCATCGAACCTTTGGGCCTCCCGCGCTTCTTGGCAGGAGTCATGGGCCTAGCCACAACGTCACCATAGGAGGGGACGTTGGCGCCATGCTCGGTTTCCCTTGAGATGGCGTCATGTCTTCTAATTTTAGGGACATCAATCCTTGCAGGCACGTTTGCAGCAGGTATGTGTGATCTCGTCACTTTAGTGATATCAGAAAACGTATCAAGCATCTAATCTGCTACGTTCTGAAGATCGAGAATTCTCTGCACTTCAATTTCGGACTGTGCGGTTCGGGGATCAAGATGAGACAAAGTGAGGACAGACCACGACAATTCATGCCGTTCCTGTTGAACATTTATGTTCTTATCTCCCCCTAACGACTGGAAGACTGTCTCATCAAATTAACAATCCACAAATATAGCGGTAAAGAGATCGTCTGTCAAGGGTTCTAAGTAGCGGATAATGGTTGGAGAGTCATATCCAACATAAATGCCTAATTGTCTTTGAGGACCCATTTTGGTGCGCTGTGGCGGCGCAATTGGCACATAAACTACACGCCCAAATATGCGCAAGTGTGAGACATTAGGCTCATACCCAGTCACCATCTGGGACGCAGAAAAGGGTTGAGTGGTAGTAGGCCTCAGATGAATAAGCACAGCTGCATGCAATATTGCATAGCCCTAAACAGAAATAGGGAGATTGGTGCGCATTACCAATACTCTAGCAACCATTTGTAGTCGTTTAATGGCGGCTTCTGCGAGACCATTTTGGGTTTGAACATGAGGAACTCAATGTTCAACTTCAATCCCAATGGACATGCAATAATCATCAAAAAAAAATTAATGTAAACTCCCCAGCATTATCAAGTCTTATTGACTTAATAGGATGATCAGGGTGGTGAGGCCTTAACTTAATACACTACACCAAAAGTGGTATTTAGTGACGAAGTCTAGTGACGGATTAAGAAAACTGTCTCTAGTGATTTTAATAGAGACATATTTTTTGTGATTGTCTCTAATGACAGTGGTGGCGGATTAAAATTGGTCTCTAATAGTATTAGAGACGGAACATGGCCCCTCTATCTTTTGGGTGCGACCTCAAAATTTTGAGTCTAAAAATTTGAAGACCCGGCATTTTTTTTTGGCGCAAAGTTTTGGATTTTAGAAATTGAAAAGAAAAAAATCTTATCTCACACCTAATAAGTAATAATTTCCCCGATATCAAACCTGAAACTTCTCTTCTCATCTTTCTTCAGTACCAACTCATTGTAGTCACCGTCTCAGTCAAACCACAAATCTTTCAATGGTGAACCCACAAACCACTGTCTCCTTCACAACCATATCTTCAACAAGCAAGGCCAATAATCTTCGGTATTTCGTTTAATTGGAGGCAAAAGATCAGAAGAAGCTCTCATGGACCTAATTCAGACCCGAGCCCTTCACCATCAAGGACTACTACGAGGTTTGTATTCTCGTCTGAGGCTTTTGCTTACTGCAAATCTAAATGGGTTATGACATATATGCTCAGTGGGTCCTTGAAATTTGAAGAGAAATTGGGGTATGCCTATCAGGTGTTTGTAGAAATGCCCAAGTGGAAATGGTTGAAATTTGCAGAGAAGTTGGGGTATGCCTATTAGGTGTTTGCAGAAATGTCTAAGCGAAGCACTTGAAATTGGATTAGTTTTCACTATTGAAACGGCTCTATTTTCCTCTCAAAGTCACATCTTTGAGTATGTTAATCGTTCTACAAGCAATGGTATGAATTGAAAGTGGTTGTAAGGCTAGCTAGTGTTTTTCTTTTTTGATTTTGATAGGTTTACTTGTATGATAAAAACTAATACTGATGTAGTATGCATGAAATGGTCAGTGATGTTGTATTGGTGAATTTGAACTTGACACATGATGATGAAGATTGGAATTGAACCTCAAATTGAAATAAGGTCAGTAACTTGAATTTAGCAATTGTCCCTTGTACTCATTTTTGTGCCACTTATGCTTGCTTATTATAATTAGCTGCACACAAACATCTGAACTATATTATGGGTTTAAGGTGTTCCTTTTTGTAGGTTATTGAGGATTCAATTGCGTTCTCATTTGGGTTGGCACCTATACTTGCCATTTGCTGGGCTTGAATCTCCTGGAGGTATTTATATATGTGCTCGCATCATTTTTCTTTTCAACTCATGCATCTTAAATTCTTAAGTAACATTTTCTTTCACCTTTTTGTGTCTCTAAGAAATACCCTTGAAGTCTGATGGTTTAGCTTAATCTCTTAGAAGAATTTTATTGACTTGTTTTTTCTGATTAATGCTATATATCCTTCATTCTTATGCTATCATCTTATGTGTCAACTTTGCAGGTAATGGAACTACAGCTGCCATCCTTTTTTGACAATTTTGATCTCTGGGCTGCTGCTGCTAATGTCCATCAAGTAACTACCTGTTATTGTTGTCGGTATTTGTTTTTAGATAAAAGTTGGTTGGCTAAAAGATCTTACAAATTTCATCTTGGAAAACCGTGACATTCTAGGTGTTTCATAAATCATGATGATCATGCTTCTATTGCATCATATTTAATATAATATATTTACTGCAAAATGATCAAATTTTTATAAGAAGACTAACTGTTGATGTGAATGAAATCAAGTTCACCCCTCCTTTAAGTTTCTCTTTTGCTTGTCATAGTTCTATTTAGTATTTACTAATACTTATATCAATATTCAACTATCATCCAGGTCGAACTAATCCAACTGCGTAATATGGTGGTGGATATATCCATCCCTAATAAGAATCTGGACCTGAGACTGATGTTAAACATGAAGAGAGTCTTAACAACTCAGACTGTAAGTTACTTCGCGTCATGACAATGATCATTTTAGTACAAGTGACTATTGCTTGATAGACTGATATATATATATATATATATATATATTAGTGAATCTGGTGTTTCATCTAAATCTGTCGTTATTTCTCTTGGTTTATGCTCTTTTGTTCTATGTTGCTCCAATTCAAATTAAAAGTGGGATCAATTGTTTCAGTTGCACCCAAGCAAGATTATCCTAATAATTCTAGAGCTGTAATTGCAAAACCTGCTGATGAAGATGAAGAATTTGCTCGTATGATGGCCAGGATGGATGAACTTGAGAAAGAAGAACGTGAAGCTGAATGTCAGATGGCACAAAGTGATGAGGATGAGCAACTTCAGCATGGTTTGCATCAGCTTTCTGATCAGAAATCTCTCCATGGGAATCTCAAAATTTCCGAGGTAATGTGTTAGCTTTTTAGCCATTTCTTGAGGTGTTAAAGAAATGATTAAAGACACTTTTGGATTTGTAATGGACAATTAAAATTCCAAGCCAAGAAAGGGTTAATGCTCAATTTCAATCACTGGTCATATAGCAGTACCAGTCAAGGAAACCTCCAGATTCTTACATATATTTTAAATTCATGGTTTTTGGCTTCAAAGTTCATCATCCATGCAAAGAATAGCAGAGCTTTTATTATGTATTCCATACAGTTTTTGTAGCTTTGTAATCTTACATGCTATTGATAAGTGAACTATTTTCTTTTGTAGGTTGAGATGCAAGAGAAGTTGGCAAAAACGGTTGCAGTTTAAAGGCAAAAAGACTTTGGACTAACATGATTGCTTATATGGGATGCAGGTGTCTTGAAGCTCAGTTTAGAAATTAGCTAATTTGTATCCAAGTATATTTGATACTTGACGAATTTGTATTCTGTTTTATAACAAGTAATCCAAGGATCTGTTCTCAACAGTTTATTTTTATATATCAAGCAAATTATTATCAACTTATCAGTTTATTATTGCTATACATTTGATCCAACAAAACCAAAAGCAAGAAAAAAAATATATATATATAATTATACGCTGATTGAATTGGAATCATTGGATTGTAATTGGCTATTGTCGTATTCATTTAAATGCATTAGAGGCATTTATTAATATTAGATATTCGTCTCTAAAAGTAGTAGAGACGGTTTGTATTGTCAGTGGTTGTTATTGTACACGTGTCAGAGAAACAGCAATAGGGACGGATTTTTGTTTCTAGCTGTCCCAAATAAGCATTAGAGACGCAACCTTTAGAGACGGATGGCTAATTTGTCACTCCTTCTATTAGGGACAAATTTAGCTATATATTAGTCACTAATATATTTTTAGAGACGTTTTGTGGTTGTCTCTAGAGCCCATATTTGGTGTAGTGATAATTTGTGCTAGGAGTTTAGCAAATGCAACGTTCCTTGTGGACAATAGCATGACATGTGACTAGCGTGTCGATGCATCAACCAACACCATAAAATATCTAAATGGTCCGCAAGGTGGTTGAATAGGTCCACAAATATCACTTTGGATTCTTTGCAAGAATGGTATGTTTTCTTTAGTGTCATTTGCATAGGATGGTCTCAATCCTAATTTTGCTAAAGAGCAGGCTTTGCAGAATGAATGATGGACTTTAGAAGCAACCAATGAGGATTTTGGTTGAGCCATGAAGTCACAATTGACTTTAGAAGTAGAAATAGGAGTCAAAAAGGCACTAGTGGCGTCAAAGCCACTTTTGGGCCGCAGGGGGTGGCGCAGGCCTTAGATGGCCGGACTTGTAGGGGTACGGTGCCGTGAGGCGCAGGTGCTACTCCTTAGTCCAAAATTTGATTTTTACTTCTTTTTGTTCGGAAAAATGAATGTCCGTGTGAAGTCTTTAATATACGGATCATCATATCACGACCGGGGTGTCCCAAACGGTCATGCCAAAGCCTATATGTGTCCGAATCCCATAAGTCATCTCTCATGACATGGTTGGATTCAATAATTCGAATATTGGTTGCATACAACCTACTAGAGCGACACATAAGTTTCTTTAAGACTTAATTATGTCCATAGTCATTAGAGGTGATGCAAAGGAACTCTCACAATGTATTTCCACATGAAAACCATTGGCTCTTATATCTTTGAAGCTCAGAAGGGTTCTTCCGGCCCTAGAAGCGTAGAGAGCTTTAGTGACATTAATGATTGTGCCATTTGGCAACAAGCATTGAGCTGGTCCTCGACCATGAATCAATTTAGATGTCCCTGCCATCATAGTCATTGAAGATCGAGTAGGCATCATCTCAAGAAATAACTGCCTATTTCAAAGTATGGTGTGCGTAGTCGCACTATCCACGAGGCATTCTAGCTCTCCGGGAAACATATTTGAATAAATAAAGTTCGAATCAAAATCGACACTTTATTTAAATGAAAGCCAATTATTACGTCAAAGTTTCTAAATCAAAAATTAAATCCAAAAAATGACAATCAAGCTTAGACAAGTAGTAGTTACTCAATCCTTTTGGTAACTCCAATTTGGTTGTGATTAGGTAAGGTAAGGCGAGATTTTGGTGGAGCTGTGCTCACTTTTAAAACCGTTCTCTCAGTTCAAACCTTTCCTAAACATCACAATTAATTTTAGATGAGCCTAGTGGGAAAGAGTTATAACCACTGTCTATGTTGATAATTTTCAAATGTTGGATTTGGATTGAAAACAATGACGTTTGTATGGTCAAATTTTGATGCTCACGAACGCTCTTAGTCTGTAGCCTATGAACGCTCTTAGTCCGTAATATTTCGATGCTCACGAATGCTCTTAGTCCGTGGTTTACGAACACTCTTAGTTCGAAATTTAGCGTGAACTCCCCACAGCTCCGCTTTTGTGCATCGAACCCACGTTATAAGAAAGGTGGGATGTAGGAGAATGGATTTTGTAAGTCCCCGAAGAAAAATAAAAGAAATTTAAATTTCAAAAATGGGGAAAACTTACTTGTGAAAACTTACTTATGAATTTCGGAGCTTGAAATTCTCAATACACGCGCGTGTTGATGCAGGCGTGTAGGTGTTGAAATAGAGTCGGTAGGCGTGGCCGGGAAGGATGAGCGGGAGCTGTTGGTGGTTGGCCGGATAGGTGGCCAAGAATGGCCTGGTTTGGTTGGGCTGGCTGGCTACTGGCCGTTACTGGCCTGTATGTGGTCGGTGTAGGCCGAGAGGATTGTCCAGGCAGGTTGGCCGAGAGCTGTGCTAGCGGGGCTAGCAGGGTAAGCGCAGAGGCGTGCGGATGCGGAGGCTAGCGTGGCTAGTAGACGAGTGCAAGGAAGCGCGGGGGCTGCAGGGACAGCGAACTAGCAAAGCGAGGCTAGCAAGAGTGCAGGTGATGTTTAACCAAGTGAGGCTGACCGTGAGTGAATTTCCTTGGGATTTTAGCCTTTTGATTTCACTGTTAGGACTCGTGTTGATAACGTGTTTTAGGATATGAGATTTAAGAGAGATTGATGAGAGAAATTGTGTGTTCACTATTGATAATAGGAGCTCTATATATAGGGATTACAAAGTACATATTCTAATGATACAAGGAAAACTATTTTGAATAGGGCTAGGAATTCTAGAACCTTCTCTCCTATTACAATCATAGAACTAATTCTAATTTGACAAGGCACACTAAATTTATATCAACATTCTTCAACATTATTCTCTTTTTCTCTTGTCGACTTTAGTACTTTTCTACATTAATTTTCTTCATTTGGGAGAGAACCTTATCATAACACCAGGCCACCAGCAATGTCAGGGAATGGAGAACATGCATGCACAGCATGGTGAGGCTCGTCTGTGCATAATACCTGGCTATGCAACAAGCCTTGGAAGCACATACCAAGATATGCAACAAGCCTTGGACGGAAAACAAGATGGTATGCTTAATGAAATTTCGGCTCCTGTACGTACAAGACTTGATTATTGGCTCTGCTTTGGCAGAAGAATCCCTTTCTCGCCATGAGGAGGATGCCCAGGCAGTAGATGGTAGCCAACTAAGTACTAGAGAAGTTCAAGAGCTCCAAAGGCGCAGGCAGGTTTCATAGGTAGTAGTTGGTACCCAACCAAGTATTCAAGGAACTGAAGAGATTATACCCTTGCTGGAACAAAGGTTTCATAGGTAACGGTTTACTTTCTAGAGTTGGCAAGGGAATGTATGTATCCGTGTCATTCTGGCTTGAAATGAATGAATTATTTGGTTAAAAAAAAAAAAAAATCAAAACATGACGTATTAACCTATTGACATTCAAGAATGTCAGCCCACTCAATTCAATGCAATCTAATCAAATTGTTATGCAAAATTGGACAATGACTTAAGTGTTCGCGGACAACTTCAATAACAATATTATGAAATTAAGGACGATATTTGCAAATCCCAAGCTCTGTGTATGCAAAATACTGATTGACCTACAAATCCCCAATTTTATGCTGCAAATCGATCAAGCAATGGAAATGGATTGTATAGAAAGTAAACATTAAACTAATTAATGTTTGACTAATCAGTTTAATGCATGCATATGCATCGCTAGGAATCCGTGAAAGGGTAAATTAGTTACTAGGGATTCCCTAGTTTCATGCCTGCGGTGATCTTTACAGTTACACAAAGCGAAAGCAGATACCAGTCATACCACCATGTCCACCATTTCTGCAATAATATAAGCTGCTCTTATATGCATGCGCATGCATTTTCAGGTCCATTCCTTCTGCACTGTTTTTATGGTCTATATATATATATGTGTGTGTGTTAATATTCGATTTTTATAAATACCAAAACGATTTGGACCACCAGCATGTAGAGACATATTCTCATTCGTAATTGAGTCGACACCTTTCAGCTGGATGCGCATAGCTGTCTAACTAATTGAAATCAATGGCATCAATAATCGATGAATAATGAGGTTGATGATGAATGCTCCCCTCCCCAGCAATCTCCACATGGCCCTGCCTTCCACCTTATCACATCGGTTCATGGAACTTATTCGTTTTTCTTCTCTGCCAATAAAATATTATGTACGATCGAATCAATAGTTAATATGTTATATTGTTGGACTATGAAAGGAAAATTCATATTCAAATACATGTTGTTCAAATGAAAGGTTCATATCCAAAGTTGAACGACAAACATAACATAACATTTCAGGTCTGACTAGATGAGAACATTTTCGGTGAGTTATTGATCCAACAAACTATCATGATCTCATATATGTTATTGGTTTTGATATAACAAAATGAGAATAATGCAAAGAATCTCATCATATACAAGACATGAGGTACATGTATGCCACTAAAAAAATTTGGGGGAGAATAAAAACACTCTTTGACAAATAATATTATTATTAAACAGGTGGCCGTAGACAATAATTAGAAGTTGCACATGAGCAAGATAATATGAACATGATCTATAATATTATTTGCTTCTTGTCCCTAACAAATCTCCGAATATATTCTTACATAAAACTTTAAAATCGTTAGAGCACCAAACAAAAAAAAACATGGTACAGAGAGTCACAGACACAGCCAAACTTCGTGCTCCATTTTCGTGTAGAGCCGGTCTGCAAATTTTTCATTTGATTGTGTCATTCCAGAAAATCAACCAAGCAGACGAAGCGAGCAGCTTCATCTTCAACTTCTGTTCTTGAACTTCTCCACGGCTCTCGGCGCTGCAAATAGAAATTTAAACAATTAGTTTATGAAAAAAAAATTTATTTTCAAGGGAATTATACTGTGTCATTGTTAATCTAAAGTACTAACCAAGTCCAATTGCCTCGGATCCCTTCATTATCCGCAAGCGTTTGCATGAATCGACGAACATCCTGCGGTAGATATCAAAAACAAGATTAGCGATATTGTTCATTTGATTGAAGTTTTGAAGCTTAGTTAAGTAATTCCACGAGAACTTACTCCCATGGTACATCTCCCACAAGCATCCAATCTTCATCTTTGTCTTCATAAGTAGGCACATACTCAGAACCATTCAGAAGGTCTATCAGTTTGCTCTCGTTCATGAAATCCTTCATTCCTTGTGACCCACAGTTACCTTCATTCATGTAAACATAAAAAAATAAAATTACCACTTGTAAACAAAGAAAGGATGACGTTGGGTGAAAGGTTACGTATAGGTAAAATCTTAGAATTACCAATAGTGAAGGAGCTAAACATTTTGCCAAGAGCAGTAGAAAGCTCTTGGTAGCTTTGGTACAACTTCAAGTCGACTTTGCGCAAATATGGGGCCCCATCCATGCTCACTTTAACAAACGCTGCACTAGTACTAGTGCTGCCGGTCTTTTCAGCCTGATCCTGATCTGTGCTTTTCTTTTGAACGGTCACGATATTCTTTCGGAAGGATCGGACGGGTGGCCAACCCACAACTTGAGCCCTGTCATAACACAGTGCAAATCCCATCAGTTAAGTGTTGTTAGGTAATAAGTCGTTTTATGATTAGATACCACTTTCTTGACTAATCTTCTTTTGCTTTTAGTGCGTTGTCCTTAATTCATTGTTTGATAGTCGAGGGAAAAGCAAATGAGATTAATAAGATTCCATATGTTTTGTTCTTTTCCTTATTCTTCCCGACCAGTTATTACCACCCAAGCCAAACATGCACTCGAATATGCCTAATTGAATGAATCAATTTAGACCTTACAAACACAAATAGAGAATCTCGCCAAAACAAGAAGAAGAAGAAAACACAAATAGAGAAAAGGAAAATTAGATTCCTGTTCTCTTGTTACCATGTAGAAAGAAGAGGATCGAAACTCTAATAATAGAACTACACAGGTCTATTGTATGAATTGTAGTTCAATAGCTTTCGTCAAAGGATGCAGAAATCTACTCCCTTTTTAAAACCCTTCAGAGTTTGAAGAGAGGTGTCCGGAAAACTATTTTGATTTCAGTGATTAGTCCATCCTATGAAGTATGGAGCATATGCATGTGTTAAAAAAATTGGTTATGTCGCTAGATTTAGCCTAATATTAACATTAATCCGAGTTCGTCATCCTCAATAAAATACATCAAACAAAATGATACATATCGACGTTGGATTCCAGTATTTAGGTCCATAGGATTATGGAGCGCGTGTTAGAAAACAATTAGTTATGTTGTTGATTTTACCTTAAGCCTAAGCTCCTAACTCAAATCTTAATAAAAGGCATCAAACTAAATGATTCTTAGCAAAACGCAAACCTACTTTGGTTGGTGATTACCTTTTCGGTTGTAATTCATGATTTTCTAGCCAAAAGAGTTCATCTAAGACCACCAAAAAACAAGAAACAAAAAAAAAAAAACTTACTTTGCACGTGGAGCAGGAGCAGCAGAAGCATCCTCCTTCTCCTTTTTGATCTCCAGCTGACCATCTCCAGCTGGCCGATGCTCATCATCATTTACCGACGAGAAGTTGAGCTTCAAATCAACCGTTTCCAAAAACCCTCTCTTCCCATTACCGCTCTTCACGCCTTGGTCGCCGTCTTTCAGCGGACCCGGCAACCCTAGACGCAGCTCCGTCTCTTCGAAGTTTATCAAGCTGTACTTCCGATCCTCCTCCCTAACACCACCACCCATAGCAGCAGTACTAGTCATTGAAATTACAAATATATCCTCCTCCTCCTTCACCAGAACGCTTGGAGTTCGAGTTCTGTAGCTTTCTAGTTTTCTTTGTGTGCTGGGGAAGAGGGTGCAAAGAGTGAAAAAACGTGTGACTTTGGAAGAAGGCAAAAGTAGGTCGGAGGTGGGCTGATAAATGGTTTGGAAATGGAATCTTTTTGGGGTTTGGAGGGCTCCGATGTGGCCACGTGGTTGGAGCCGTTAGCTGGATCGGCCTCGGCTTGTCGGAGAAGTGATGTCACCAATGATGTCAGCGTTCAGAATGATTGTAGGTGAGGCAAGTGGACATAGGACACAACTTGGCTCTGTTTGCCTTTTTATTTGTTTCCTTGGCCTACCAATTATTATTCCTTAAGTCTAAATTTTAGAATTAATTACGATTGCATAAATTATTCCCATTTCCCAAGTTTAATCCCTTTCTAAAATGTTCTACTTTTCCATTGCCAAACTTCACTAATTATTATAAATCATTGTTGTCACTTTTTTCTTTTTGGAGACCATCGTTGATGCCTTGATGAATAAGCTTTTGTGTACCAAAAAAACTGGCGCCGTACTTTATTATGATTCGATTATAGTTAATTATTTGAAGAAATTAATATGTCAATATTAATATATAAACGTCATATTGAGTAGATTATCTCACTTATATAGTTATATCATGAATGAACAACTCAAAAGAATATATTCTACTTGAAGATTTTGATGCTAAGGAAACTATCTCTACCAGCATTCACTATCACAGTGCTTAGTGAACGACTTGGACTGACTTTTCCTTATCTTACCCGGAACCCCGAAGTCTCTACTTTTAATCTAGCGTGCTTGGTCCATGAAAGGAACAAACTGGGACAATGGTTAGGCACTTAGGCACATAGTACTTCCCATAAGATAACGCCAACACAACACACGGCTACAATGCCCTATAAGTAAAGCTCAAAAGGAAGAAAGAAGGCAATAGTGGTTAGTGGTTAGTGGTCAGTGGTCAGTGGTCAGTGGTCAGTGGTCACAGAGGTTCATGTATCCAAACGTCTTTGGATTGCTCACTATTTAGCTAGGTTCAAAGCATAACAGGATAAGGCCTGCTCCAATAATCGTAATTCAGATTAACACAAGAAAATATCTAATAAGTTTGCTCAAATAATCAGTAAAACTCAAGAATCCAAAACGAGAATGATAGTAGTCGATCAAATTATTCATTTGAGTTACAATTTAACTAATCTTTTATGAAATCGTTAAAATGAGTCAAAATATATTTATTATTTAACTGAAATTATTAATAACTTGATTCGAGAAATATATTAGGATATGTAATTTTATAGTGGTGAGAAATCAAAATCTTATCAACGTCCCACATTGTGTGGTAAGCATCAAGGCACCCATGCACGTCATGGAGTCATAGCATGGATAAGGTCCAAACTGTTCACGAAACTTAGCCATAAAATTAGAGAAACAAAAACAAGAAAGTTCCATGTTGTTTTGGCAATCAAATTGGTGTTTTATAGGTATAAGACCTATCATAGTTACTGTTTCTATAAATTTGGACCAACCACATAACATATAATTGAGTTTTCTGGCTTGGAAAAATAATAATATGTGATGGTACGTTCTTGCTTAGTGACATGATTTCCCGAATGTACTAGGGTATCCGACACGACAAGCAAATAAAAAATAGAAAATAAAAAAGGGCGTCCTATCTGGCACCTAATCGTTGGTGGTTAGTGGGGTCTATGACAGTGAGTCAGTGGACCTGGCCCACTCTTATATATAATGGAATATGAAAGGGCTTCCCTTCCCTCTCGTCTAAGTTGACTTAGTGAGACGCGTTCAACCTCCTCCATTGAAGGTTCAGCCTTGAGTTCATAGCCAAAACCCTAGCCAAGGGGGCCTCTGTATCAAAAGTAATAATGGTGTTTATCAACTTAAAGAGGAATTAGGAATCTTTTTGCTTTCTTACTTGCAGTGGGACGTACGGAAGAGTATGTTTTGCTGTGAGTCTACGATTATGTTTATTGTTTTTTTTTTTTTTTTTTTTTAATAAAAGTTTAGGCGAGTAGAGAGTTTTGCAAAAGATAGATTGAATTTGAGTCGGAGCTAGACCAACTGATAAGCCTACTTTGGCAATAGCTAAAACAATTGTAGAGAGACGGAGCAATATTTGTTGAGAGAGATAAATACTAGCTTCTGAGAACTAGAGAAACTGTAATCACATGAGATTACTTTTATTGTTTGAGTTTTATTGATTATTTATTTAAACTATATGAGAGATTTTTAGGTAGGACAGGCGTGCCACGTAGCCGTACGCCCAATCAATTATTGTCTATGTAGGGGGTGTTTTGGGTATTTCATTATAATTAAACATGAGTAATTTTGAAATTCAATTAAAAATAGAGAGATATGATTGGTCGGGTGTACCACGTGGGTGGCTGGTATGTTTGCCATATCTAAGAATTGTGTGATAAAGTGAGCATGTGATATAATATTCAGAATGATAATTGCAACACTAGAGTTTATCACTTTCCACCTTATGGCTCTCAGAGTTCGGATCAAAGGTATCTACGCGTATATTCGAGCGGTTACTGTTTTTTCTTGTAAACACATCATTATTATGTTTTTGGCTGTGATTGATTGACTATCGTTTCTATTGTATGATTAGGCATCTATATCTGGATTCTTAGGTATTGCTTCAGCTCAAATTTGACCTCCTCTGAACGACGAACCAGTAAACATCCAGGCTTATATATCGCCAAAGAAAAAAACACATCCAAGCTTATATATATTCATAACTATAGATGATGGACATGGCCATGCATGCATGGGAATGGGGATAGCCAACAGAGAAGAAACTGCCCCATCTGGATTGATTCAATTCCGCTTAAAGTTGCCAAAGCACAGAAAGCGAGAAGGACAAGGACCTGCCTCGGATCACCACCACCAAACAAATACGACTCGGAGCCCCATCGGCCCTACGCCAACTAATCCTCCAGTCAGAAACCCTCGTGCGGCGTGGCCCATCCGTCGCCATCGTAGGCGCACTCTCCGGCTCCTCGACTAGTCTCTAGTCCTAGCTTCAGCCCTATCTAGTCTCCTACAACAGCGAAACCCTAGACCCCCCACGTGTGCAGTAATGAGAATATAACCACAAGAGAGCGAGCTCCATCAACCAGTACGTCAGCGTCGGAGTACAGACACCACACGTGAGGACCTGATAGGGTTTCATGGCAATCATTGATACAGTAGTTTCTGAGTTCTGACTTTTCACAGCTACTCTACTGTATCTTTAGTTTCACTGTACTGTTCTTGACAGACGGTACGGAGGACGCCGGCACCTTTGGTTTCCTATCTTACTTTGGCCCCAGTTTGGTGAATTGCAATTTTCACTTCAATCGTTGGGAGCGAGGAAAAGGAAATGAAGCATATCACATCAAATGCAGGCGGCAAATATGAGAAACATGCATGAATGGAATGTGTATTTGTTAATTGAGGCCACGAGTGGATTGTTCCCCATCCACCTTGCCAAAAAATTTAATGCGAAATTGACGACCATTCCTAAAAATTGAAATACTTCGAATGCAAAAGCAAATGATTTAACTAGTTAGTATTTGGTTTTTTTTTTTAATATTTATTTAAAAAAACATTAGTTAAACTTGAAGGATAAAGTGATAAACAACATTCATTTGCTGCTGTTGGTTAGGGTGGGGAGGCCATTAGGTGCCAAGAACAAGCCAAAGCTTAATTGAGAATGTCAGCCCTTGGAAGATTGCTACTATTGCATGCCTTGGCATGGGTCGAAGAAAGCGATCGAAGAAACGCACTTTTGGTTTGGTTAAAAGAGCTCTGGAGATGGAGGAGGATCCGGTTGATGTTGCTGATGGGAAGGAGGATACAACCATGTGTCCTGGTACTACGGAACCTGGGGATGTTCCCTCTGCGTAGGGTGGTTCGAGTTTCGTTGAATAAATTAGGGTTTTTACTTTATTTCCATCTCTAACATTGTTAAGTGTTTGCTTTTTTCTCTGCTGTTCTTACTATGCATGATTTCACTAGGTTGCTCTAGAGTGCCCTGCATGACTTGATATTGACGTGACCTTCTCAAAGATAAATCATGTTGTGTAATTACCTACTCTAGTTATATGAAAGGCGTGACGTCATATTTCAAAAAAAAAAAAAAATCATTTGCAAGACATAGATCTATGTCTTGCAAATCATTTACCTACTCTAGAGTTAGCATCTCATGAATTAGAGATGATAGTATAATCATGCTATAGATTAAGTAAACCGATCATCTAACTATATACAAAAATCTTGCTCAATGCTTACGAACACTAAAATGCCAACTTTCTGAATCAATATGTTTCCCTCATGAGGCAAATACACTCGAATCATTTTTCAAAATAAATAAAGAAGTATGTAGAGAATATAAATCCATGGAGACACAAATTTCCTATTAAAATGAAAGTACATCTGTGGTAATGGAAGTAAATGTCTTTTGAACTCATACGCAATTGATTGGTATTAGTTTTTAAGGATTAGATACCATTGATATTTTGTTAACTGAGTCTCAGATTTCGCTAAAGATGTCATAGCAGTGGAATTATAAATATAACTAAAGTTGAGTAGTAATCATTGAGAAAATAGCAAATGAACTAAGTTAGCCTTCTCTCTTCCTTTGCTCCGTTAATGGAAGTTGATTATGAGGTGTGGAACGTAGATACAAACTACATTAAAATGTTGCGAGAAAATGAACAATGTAACAGAAATATTAGTCGGACAAGAAAAATAAAGAGAGAAGAAAATATATGCAGATAAGGCAAAGATGTGATTAGCTGGATTGAGCTTTAGGAGAGGCCCATTTTTGGTCGGGTCCCAATGGAAATGAATCTAACTCTATACTCCATTATTGGAGGGGAGAGGCCCATTTTGCTGTCATAATTAAAATCAATCAAACTGGTGGACCATTTGTGTCTGTGGTCCTAACGAATTTATTATTAAATTTAATTTACCTATAAAATTGTTTTTAGTTTAATTAATTAAGCTTATCTTAAGAAAATTCCATGGGGAGGTATATGTACTTTGTAGAAATCATAGACATTCAAATGTGTATCCATTATTTTGTCTTGTTGTCTACTAAAAGAAAAGTAACGTTATTATTGGACTACCGGAAGAATATTTGTAAGTTGTAACCTGCTTTTCCAATCAGCTAGGGCTAAATATTTTTTTTATTTTTAAATTAGGCCTGGTGCGGCTGCCCTCAGACTTTCATTAATGAAACAAATGAATATAAAGGGCCGCGGGAGGGGGGGGCATTAGGCCTAAACCCCATAAGACAATACACTTCAAGGAAACATCCCGAATAATAACAGGAGTCTCCACTACTACAATGTATTCGAACATGCACCAAATAGCAATGAGTGTCATATTGACTACTCCATTTTCTTTACAATAATGGTGGCATATCGGAAAGTTAAAGCAGTGCCATAAAACCAATAACGTAGCTTTCCCAATATGCTGACGACCAGAGATAAATCCGTCGACACGACGTTTCATCCTGCCACTATGAGAGCAAGTTCACCCGTTGGGTCACCGGGTCACCTACTATTCACTGCTTTTTAGTGTATATTTTCATTCTCTGGGTCACGAAATACACTGTGCTCGTGACCCAGGGCACGAAATACACTGTGCAGGTCACCATGGTGACCCAGAACACTGTACCGGGTGACCCAGGGCACGAAATACACTGTGCTCGTGACCTAGGACACAAAATTAACACTAAAAAATAGTGAATAGTGGGTGACCTGGTGACCCAACGGGTGAACTTGCCCTGAGGTTGCATCCAATCCATAATCTGCCCCCTTGCTAGGGCAGACAAGGCATACTGAGTATGCATCCTGGTACAGAACCCACATGACCTTACCAAGAGTTGGTAGGGATTTATTGTACATAAAATACACCTAATTAAACTTGAAATAGATTATTAAAACTACTAAAAAACATACTAAAAGCCCACCGATAAAGGCCCAAAGACTAAAGCCATGACCCATACCAGGCCCACGATCCAACTTGTTCATGATTGACAACCTTTCCCAGTCGAAATGGCGGCGCCGTAACCAACAAATCACCGTGCCAACGAACCGGTACGCCATTGATAGCGAGGTAGCAATCCTCCGATCGTCGTCGTCCCAGCTAGATCAAGGCAAGAACCATGGCCAAATTGAGCCAAGAGCCAAGCCTCCGAACCTCTACCGTAGTTGAAACACCATCAGAAGATCCACAAAACATCAGCAATTGTTGCCGTACAGCCTTTGAGTTCGGGATGCCGCCAGAGTGCCTCCTTGATTGTCCAGTCCAGCCTCCCCTAGGCTTCCTTGACACCGGCGATTGCAGACTGTTCGTCGGTGACAGACCGGTATATCTCCACCAACGGTCATCCTTATCCAGGCCAAAACTCTACTGTGGGCCTGCACTGGCAGACTGTGAAAGACTACCTACCCGTCCGACGACGACGTCCCTAAGACATGCCGCCGGACGAAACATGGGAACCGAAGCGGTTTACTCTTCTTCGAAAGCGAACTTCTTCTCCGAAAAATGCAGAGCAAAACTTGAGAGAGAGAGATTTGTACCTTATGGACTTGTATTTTAGAGGATATCGTACTCGTAAAAATTGGACATACCTCCAACAATATGAAGGATTTACTACATCACCAAGCATAAGTAACACCATCTTTGTGGGCCCGCAAGTCATGGTGGGACCCAACCGTGATATACATCCCGTAACCCGACATCCAACCTACCCTGTGGTAGTCGGAAGCGGCCAAGACCTCGCCGGGAAGCAACCTTCTTGGCATTGCCAAGTTACATTCACAAACATGCTTTCTAAGACTAGAATAGTGGTTTTAGCATTCCACATGGAAGAAAATGTAAAGGAGAGGGGTTCCCTTACCTATAAAAGGGACCCCTCCTCCCACTTAAACACCATCCCATTACATCTCTTGTAATCCTTTTGGGCCGCAAGGCCCAAACACATAATTAAACATTTTAAGTGGAATTAGTTTCCTGCTAAGGCGGGAGACGAACCACTATACTTCTCGTGTTCAAGCTAACACTAACTTTTTTCTATCTAAAGTTAACTAGAGTCTACAGCCTTCGGTTCTAACGTTAACAAAAATTAAAAAAATAAAGACCTCTTCACCACAATCAATCATACGACTACATTAAGTTCCACTCAAGTCTTAGTTTAGTTCACTTAGAGGCTAACTAGTAAGCTGTTGAAGTGGGCCTCTTCTTAGGGTTCTACACATGTTTTTGAAAATGAGTCACATCACCTTTTCATAAAATTACCTCTACAACTTTTTCATATCAGTCACTTGGAGACTCACATCTCATAAATTAATTTTGGCGATACAAAGACCCCTTCCAGCATACCATTGGTCAATCATACACCGTATAGCAGACGCAATTATGGATCAGCTTCCACAACAAGTTGATCGAAAAGAAGACTAGACCTGTCTGGTAGGTGTCTCGCCCACCATCCTGTCTTAGCATTCTCTTAAGTGATAGCTTGCCGACTCTTCTTGACCTCATTAGCTATGACACCCTCAGCTTCATTTGAGTTTTCAATCGTTATTATTATTACTATTATTATTATTGTTTTTTTTGCTATCGATCAAACAAAAAAAAAAGATTTGATCCGCCCATATATGTTGAAATTTCTTAAACTGTTTAATTATGCTGAATGAAGCAAGCAAACAAATGCCATCATTTCAATTTTTCATGCTTTGTATCTATCAACATTCAATCAATAACTATAATGTTTATTATCGCAATCATTTCAAACCGTTCGAGAGACGAAAAATATTTTCATAATTCTCTTGTTATCATATATACAAATCTATACTATTATTAAGAGAAGAGAGTTTGCTCTCCAAAATTGAAATTTTTTACCAATTTAACCTTTATATATTAAAAAATTATGAAATATAATTAATTAATAAGGATAATATGGTAAATTGTAAAATAGAAAGAAAAAAAATTTAAAGCAGAAAATATGATAGTTGTATGGGAAGTTTTTTCACTATCTTTAACTTTTCTCCACACATATAGTGGGTGAGCCCTACTAGTATGTATATAAAAATTGTAAATCTAACTTTCTTTGCTTAATTCTTTACTGAATTTTTATAATCAACCACTTGTTAGTCAAAAAGAAAAAAGAGAGAGAAATTCGGAAATAGAAAATGAAAACTATGGGTGGAGTCGAAACAAACGGAGCGGATCAAGGCCATGGCTCATGGGAGCTGACCCATACCCACATGGCACCAAACTGCCCTAACTTTAGCCCCAATTAAAGCCACGGCCACACCATGCCTTGCCCATCAACGACAGCCCATGTGGGCCCGGGTCACATGGAGGTGCATACCCAACCACTACCCCCCACCCTGTACAGAATGATCAGACGCTCAGAAATTAATCAAATGGTTTGATTCTGGTCGTTGGATTTGAAAATCAAAGTCTTCAATATGGGCGGCTAAGGCAATGTCCCAAGCTTGTCCCAAAATGAATGGACAACCGCCTCAAATGTGCCGATCGTGTTACAAACACCATAGCTGCCCATGTCTACATTCAACCAGCCGAACCTGATCTTTGCACGCTATCCTATAGCGCGTGACTTCTACTTTCTCGATTTAAAATTAAAGGAATTAGTACAACTTGTATTTTGAAGTTTATATACATGTTGACAAAGTTGTGAGTCTGGGATTCACTGCTCCAGTGCATGTTGTCTTTGCCTTTTAGTTGTTGTGCAAGTTTTAAGTCTGTAGTTGAATCGAGGTTTTTTCTGTCAGTCAGTCATTTTGGAGTTCTAGTGTGAAGTCCAGTGACCATTTATGTGTAAGAGATGTTGCCCAAAACTCATTGTAACCAGTTCATTATTAATGAAGTTTCTTCTTCATAAAAAAAAAAAAAATTTATATACATGTAGTTCGTGGAGCAATTTCTCGAGATTCTGTCGTTTATATTTAATTTTAGTCAACTGTGGGGTAGAAAATTATGAGGTCTCGACTCATAATATCATCTTTATAAAATATTTAATTGTATTAACTAGAGTTTTAGGTATTTAGAAATCGAACCACGTACATCATAGATTTCGATTCGATTCAATCGTTGATTATGTTTTCTGAAATCGTCAGTCTAACCTGCACACCCGAGGTAGTCTTCACCTTCACTATTTCTCTCCTCTAGGCTCTAGCTCTTTCTCTATTCTCTAAATGTGATTAAATCACTGAATAAAACTCACCGAATTCATCACTTATAAATAGTTAGATAACTAACTAAAAATGGTAGGTGACTACAAAAATATCAGTACATTAAGTAGATCAAGTTTCCTTTGAAGACATGATGCTTATTAGTTGGAAGTATTAAAAGAAAAGAAAAGAAAAGAAGTAGGAAGCTTTTAATTAACAAATTACGGATGCGCGTAATGTGGGATGCACGCGCAAACAAGAGCATGTGGGGAAAGTAACTGGTTTTGTATGAATCCGTAGACAAGGTCGTTTGCCTTTACGACTTTATCATTTTGTTCCAAGACTAGTATCTATAAAATACCTTTGAGTTTCATTTGGCCTATCACCCATTTCAATCTGCATCTCAATCCTCCATAGAATACAGAGAGAATCATCATCATCATCATCATCAAAGTTTGTGAAGAAGTTCATCAATATTCTTTAACATATTTCATCAGAAACCTCCAAAGTTAGCTATGGCTTTCCAAGCAGAGGATCTCAACCTTGAAGCCACCGAGCTCAGATTAGGCCTACCCGGAACCAAGGAATCCGAGCAACAAAAAACGAACAACAAAAGAGCATTGCCAGTTGAGCCTGAATCCAATGCTTCTTCAGCTCCCAAGCCTCCTCCCTCCAAGTAAGAAACCGACTCACGATTTAACATGCGTGTTCTTGTACGTACCATGCAGATGAGCTAATATCGATAATCCTCTGTTTACGAAAGATGTACTAATATGATTTTTGTATGTTTGGTTTCCAGGGCACAAGTAGTTGGATGGCCACCGGTGAGATCATACCGGAAAAACTGTTTCCAGGCGAAGAAAACCGAGGGAGAAAGCGGTGGGATGTTCGTGAAAGTCAGCATGGATGGAGCTCCTTACCTTCGAAAGATGGACTTGAAGGTTTACAAAGGATATCCAGAGCTGCTTAAGGCCTTGGAGGACATGTTCAAGTTCAAGGTTGGTGAATATTGTGAGAAGGAACTAGGGTACAACAACAGATCCGAGTTTGTGCCAACTTATGAAGACAAAGATGGAGATTGGATGCTTCTTGGAGATGTTCCATGGGAGATGTTTTTCACTTCATGCAAGAGGCTGAGAATTATGAAAGGTTCAGAAGCCAAAGGCTTAGGTTGTGCGGTGTGATTGATCCTTCTAGAAGTGAACAAATACAGTACATATGGAAGAGATTGAACAAACTTGCGGCTTGAGCTTTCGAAGAAACATAACAGAGATGTCATGGTCTTTCACTTGTAACAGAGAGATCAGAGAAAAAATTGTCAAAGAAGAAGAAGAAAGATTTTCATGTAAAGTTTATTTTGTCGTGTCCTCTTCAAAGTTCAAAGAGAACTGTAGAAAGAATAGAGATGAAAGGTTGAACAAAAGAAGTTTCACAATTTTCTTTTCATTACATCAAGGAAAGGATAACATTGTACAAAAGTTTTTAATGATGATATAGGTTACTTTGGAAGTAAGATTTGAGGATGGTTAGTTTGCTGATATGTATTGGACATGTTTCCTTGGAATGATTAGTACTTTCGATGAGTTGATAGTCAAATCATTCCATGTTTCCTTTCAAATTTCTATAAGAAAGGCTTTGATTAGTTAATAGAAAAAACAAAGAAAAAATTTTAAAAACAGTACATGGTATTGCTCACTGAAAATTAAGTTACATAAACTTTCTAAACTATCACAAATCACAATGGTACCGGTTTGAAAACCCTACACAATTTTAGTATATGCCGTCAATGACTGTTAATGAGCATGCCACCTGCTATATTTTCAAGAGTAAATCTGTCTCTTCAAGTTTCTCCTCCCCTTTCTTCCCCATCTCTCTCTTTTCATCTTCCATAGTTTTTCTCCACCAAAGTATGAAACACTCAAGTTAAATGAAATCAAAGCGGAAAACTTGTCGATTTCCCTTTTGATGATATTATCAAGGAATCGTCTTTTCAATTGCATTGTTAGTCGTAAATCGGGTTTAGGAAATTGGATCAGGCCCACAGGAGTATTGTGAGCAATTGATTGCCTCTCTCTGCAATCACTGTCGATCACCATCTTCTACGTACGATGAAACTAGTGAGCTCAACACCGTCGGTCACCTTCTCCTTCGCTGAAACCAGCGAACCCATGTCTTCTACCTCACTGAAACCAGCCTCCATCCTCTTTGCTGCAAGAACACAACCTCTGCAGGCCTCTCTTACCTTTAGCCGTTCATCGCCTGCACACTTTCGAGCTCCACCGATGCCGCTGGTCACACCATCACTTCTCACCCCTCTCCGCAGACTGGCTAGCCATCATCACGGCAGGTAGCAATATGAAAGTTTACAAACTTTGAGTATCTTAATTCTCAATGGGCAATATCTCATGCATTGTTTTTGAAATTTTCCTAACAACAAATTACAATACAGAATCACGAGAATTAGATATAGCAAAATTAAAAGCACAAACAACTTACAATCACCCACATAATTTAATTCATGTGAGATAAATTATTTTTCTTCACACAAATTTCAAGAGAGGCTTTCATTCGTTGATAGAAAAACAAACAAATTACAACACTAAATCCTAAGAACTAAGCTAATAAAAGCCGAAAGCATGTAAAAGCAAGGAAAAGTAATTTCAATAGGCAAGGCATGAATCTAAGATCTTTCTAAATCTGATCCACAATCAAGAGGTGCAAAAGTATCCGCAACGAAATTCACCTCCTTTAGAATATGTTGAAACTAGATCGAGTCTAGAAAGTGAGAGCAATAACTTTTTTTTTTTTTTTTTTTTTTATAAATAAGGGATTAGGCGATATTAGTTCCTCGGAGGCAGACAATGTAGGGAACAAATCCCACCCTCAATCCCGAAGGAGAAGGGTCTGCCACACTCTGGGAACCCACCCCCCATCCCCCTATTTTATTAAAACATAAAAAGACCAATACAAATCCGTTGGGGGGACCAAACCAAAACCCAACCTGTAAAAACAAGGAAGAGACAAGTCCTCTTTCCCTGTGCATAGAAAAACAAACTTGATCTTAGTAATCGTTCAAACTCTGATCCAAGAAATTTACACCTTCCTTTGAGACAACAAATTTGAGAATACCTTTATTGCGTACTTAGAGCAAGTGCACCCGTAGTCAAGAAAAGGCAAAGTCGAGAAGTCAATAATTCGACCAGTCAAGTTACTATTCACTGCCACTGGACATGGGTTTACACCCGTTGTTTTTCTTGCCCGGTCAACACTGTTTATTATTATATAATTTTAGGGGGTCTCGAAAATCGACTTTTTACACATACATAATTTGGGAAAACTTCCTTCATGAAAGTTATAGAGATCGTCGATACGATCTCGTGCATACATGGAACGCAATATTCGGAGTTCGTATGAATTTATTATGAATTTTTGAAATCTGAAAATTTCCTATAAATAGCAAAAATTTCTGGTCCTTTTTCATAAGGACAGATTTTTCTTCTTTTCTTCACTTTCACCCCTGAAACTCTCTCTTCTCTCTCCTCCTCGTCCCCTCAGACCTGTCGGGTCCCGACCGACCCGACCCGAGTTTTCCGGCGCCGTCGTGCGTCCTCCAGCAGCGGACCCAGGCCATACGGGCTCGCCTCGGCCCGCTCGTCCTCCCCACAGTGGTGCCTCACCTCACCACTCAGCCCAGAAGGAGATCGAAGGCCTCCCACAGCCGTGCGACATGACCCGGCCGGAATTCCAGTTTTCCGGCATCCTCTCGGCGACCGGGCGTCAAATCTTGCCTAATTGCGGCGCCACGCGTCAACGTCTCGTCCTCCACTGCCTTAATCAAATTCCAGAGCCGAGCTGGCAGCCCCTCACCCCCAGTCAAGAATTTAGTCATTTGCTTGCCCGTTTCTTTGGCCTTGGTCATGAAAAGCCAAAACATGGCTGGACAAATCTAGGCCGGTGGAGTTGCAAAAACTCTCTTGCCCGGTCACCACATCAACATCCCACTGTCTTGCCCGGTCAAACACAGACCGGTGCACTTGCTCTTAACCATACGTTGTTTTATAACAAGCCTCGAGTTAGAACTTGAGTTTCTACTTATACCCCACCCTGGATCGACGGTTGGTAATCATTCTAACCCTCTATCAAAGAAAGTCACAGATTCCTCTTAGATAAAACATTTGGGGCCCAATTGCTGGGACTTTACCATACCTTGCTTTTATAGATTTTATAAACCTTGAGTTAGAGCTTGAGCTTCTACGTAGGGGTGGGTTCGGTTCCGAGCCTAAACCGAAAACCGAACCGAAATTAGCATCGGTGCGGTTCGGTGCGGTTTTTGCATTTTGAGAAGTTGGCACCGAAAACCGAACCGAACCGTTCGGTTCGGTCGGTTCGGCCCAGTTTTGGTTTTTTTTTTTTTTTTTTTTTTTTGAAAAACAGATTTTTACCAAAAATACTTCTTTAGTATTGTAACTCATACTTCTTTGATATTGTGACTCAAGAAGTTTTTGTTTCTTCGAACCTATAATAATAATCTATAACAAGAAGTTTACAAGTTTACTAATACATGCTTTGTACTTCAATAGACAATAACCTATAATTCAATACTCCATAGTCCATATAATTCAATTGATATAGTCCAATAGTCCATCAAATTCTAGCATCAACATATGAAATGGTCAAAAAATATAGTCCATAATTTATAAAAGTCCATTACATCAAAGAAGTATAAGTTCACTAAAACTAGTTGCAGTAGAAATTCCTTCGTGGGGAGGTATTGGTGTTGTAGATTCACCAACACTAGTGTTGATCTGCAAAACAGAACAGAAACTGCATTAAGAAAGTGAAAACAGAATATGAAAGTTAATGAGCACTAGTATAAAGCACAAACTGCAATAAGAAACCAAAAACAGAAACTGCAGTAAGAAAGTGCAAAAATCAAACTGCAATACAAAACAAAAAAACAAAAACTGCAATGTATATAGACCAAACAAAAACTGCAATGTATATAGACCAAACAGAAACTGCAAAAATAAAACTGCAAACAGAAACAAAATACATAAACTGCAATACAATTACAAAACAGAAAACAGCCCAAATCTTCATTTTCAGCAATATCAAATCTAGAACTAGCCCAAATCTGCAAGTCTATTCCAAGCTAATCTACAACAATAATAACAAAAAATTAGCAATAATAAAAGTAAATCAATGAAATCTGTTAAACAAAAGCACAAAAGCACATCTCATTACTTACCTTTCAATCGGAACACAGTCAACACAAAGCCTCTTCTTAACTTCTTCCTCCCTTGCTAAATACTAGTAGAAACTGATTACATATTGAAAGAGAAAGAAACATTACTCAAGCTTATAGTCTTCTGGAAGTAAACAAACAGTCCATCCAAACTTAATCACACGTCAAGTTTTCACACCAAAAAGAAAAAACAAAGATAGAAGAGAAATAGATACACCTCCAGCTAATTAAACAACCAAATCATTCTAATCCAAACTCAAAAGCAAACATTTTGTTGGAAAATGGGGGCTTGAGGGCGCTAGATAACTCATAAATGAGCCCCAGTAAAGGAATGAAGATTTACATATAACTCACTGAGATGAGATTCAAATTTCAGTCGCATAAAAGTAGGCAATTGAGCACACCAAGTATCACATTCTATAAGTACAGAATGCAAACTATAGATAGGATATTCTGCAAGTATATTCCATGCTCAAGCCAAGTATATTCTGCACATATATAGGATACTCTTTGGGTGCCACAGAACTACAATGGAGTTAGCAACCAGTAACAAACTGGTAAAAAGGTCTCAAAAACTGTAGAACATCTTATTTATGAGTGGACTAGAGACGTTGCGTTAACAGACATGTATTAAGACAATTAGCAGCAGTTATCCGTTGTAATATGTCCTCAAAATCCACATTAAACAAGAACCCTGCAAAAGGAGCTGGATTTCAAATATTCTTCCGAGAGGATGTAATAGATTAACAATATAGGAGCGATGTCTATCATTACCAGTCAATCATTGGTATTTATTTGGGGACTCCAAGTGCTTATTACGTGACATCCCCCTTTTCTTCTTCTTCTTCGTCTCAAATGTAAGCAAATCTGGATTAGAACCATTCATGATATCAAGATACTCGAATACGCAGAAAATTAAAAAGAAAAGGCAAAAGGTTGATGTTAATATTGGCAATATTAGCAAGATTAGACATAAGAACAAAAAATTAGCAAGATTAAAAGTAAAACAATGAAATCTCTTAAACAAAAGCACAATGAAATCTCTTAAATTAGTAGGACCTAACCTGGATCACAGTTAGCAGGTCTGAGGCGGTGTCGTTCAGCTTCAGTCGCTGACTTCTTCAACAGCTTCAGCCCAGTCTTCTTCAATCTCTACTTGCTGCTATGGAGGAGAAATCAGAAGACAACAAGATTCGTGAGTCACTGAAGATTTGGGCTAGACTGAAGCAAAATGAATCGGAAACTACTAGCTACACACAAATCGGTGAAAATCAAAGACGGATTGGAGATTAACTAGCTCAGAATCTCAGATCGGTGAAAATCAAAGACGGAGTTCGACACTTCGACTAACCTTACCGATGGAAAGAGAGATGGAAAGCTGCTGTGAGTTCCTGTCTTCCTGAGTTCCCGTCTTTGTGTCACCGGAATTGATTGGCGGCGTCCGGTGGCGGCGAGGATTCGATTGAGAGATGAGGAAAAAGTCGGGGCCGAGAGAGTTTTCGGCTGAGGAACTGAGGAAATGAGGATTCAACTCGAGGCAGGGCGACTCCAGCGAGGTAAGTGGGTCTCCAAACCCTAATACAAAACGACGTCGTTTTGTAGTAAGTGAACAGTGTTTCGGTTTTGCGGTTCGGTTCGGTTTCGGCCAGATTCGGTGCGGTGCGGTTTTTTCATGTTCGGTGCGGTTTTTTTCGGCTGCGGTTCGGGTATCGGTGCGGTTTTTTTCGGTTTTCGGTTTCGCGAGCCCACCCCTACCTCTACGTGCTTAGAGCCCGCCAATTAGTGGAATTGAACGTTTGGCACCATCAGTATTGAGAGCATTCCATTGTCACTTTTAATTACAAAACATGCTGCAACTGTATGGTAGACAGTAAATATCATATTGTTATTTGGGATGTGGCAGAAGTTAACGAAGAAGAAGCAGAACATATATTCAAGATTCAACACAAGTGACATAACCTTGCAAAAGAAGAAACAACACCCTGTCATCATGTAAGGGATGAAAAATAGAGAGAAAAATATTATATCGTTTCCATACAATGATATGTTATGTCACGTAATCTATACTATTATTAAGAGAATATGTTTTGTTAGTCAACATAAAGGAAAAAGTGGAGGAAATTGGTTCCTCCCCCCCCTCCTCCCTCAGGATTCACTTTCCCAATGGAAAGGAAAATGATTAATTTCCTTTCCACCAACCAAACATGGCCTAAATTGCACAGAGCATTCCCGTCACCGGCCTCCTTCGCAGCTTTCTAGTACAAATCAAACACCTTATCCTTGTCTCACTTAAAGTAATGGATATATTTTACTTTCGACCCTCCGGATATCTCCTACTTTTAACTTCCGGACACTTATTATGAAGCCCCCCAACGTCCAAAGTTAGCATCAAAGAAAAGTGAAGAACAATGAAGTACAGTTTCTGAGTTTCATGCCAAGCTTATGAGAGGGGCCTTTCTTCAGGAGAAGGAAACCAAGTCAGACAGTCACAGCAGACAGCCCCTCAAAAATGGAAAGATGAAGAGAATAACTCGCCACGTGGCAAATCTTTTTTTTTACCATCATATATACTCTGACTCACACTCACCAATCACTTGCAATCACCATTTTTTTTTTACCCCCCTCTCTTTCTCTAAACTCGAACTCTCTAAAAAGTAAAAAACTTCAGAATTCAAAACCCCAAAGACCAAAACTTTAACGAACCCGAAAGAGAGGAGCGAGCTCTGAAACCACCACCGGGCTCGATCTCTCTCTCTCAATACGCGAAACCCTAATTCAATGCTGGGTTGACCAATTCTGCGATTTAGGGATTGAATTGAATCCCCAATTGGGTATTTCCGAAATCCGAAGAAAGATTCCGAATGGCGTCGGAGCTAGGGCAACAGACGGTGGACCTCTCCACGGTGGTGAACCGCGCCGCGGAGGAGTCGTTCCTCTCTTTAAAGGAGCTCATGGAGAAATCGAAGGCGGCGGCGCCGGAGCTCTCCGATACCGATAAGAAAATAGGGCTGCTCAAGTACTTGGTCAAGACCCAGCAACGCATGCTCCGGCTCAATGTCCTCGCCAAGTGGTGCCAGCAGGTCTCGGACTCTCTCTGTTTTCTGGGTTTTCGATTTGGACCGGAAAGTTTGAATCTTGGTTTGCTCTGTTATCAATGGAAATTTTGAAATTAGGGTTTTTGAATTTGAGTGAGTTTGTGTTTCAAAGGTTTGAGCTTTATGGGTTTCCAGATAGTCTGGGTTGTTAGGGTTTTTGTTGCTATATGAGTTTCAGGGTTTTGATTTGGTTGTGTATTGGGATGGAAGATTATTCATTGTTCTTGGTTTTTGTTGAATTATGTAACTTGTGTCTGTAGGCAGTTGAGAGAAAATGAGTTAGGAGGGGAAGTGAGGATCCCCTGCTCGAGAAAGATATACCATTAGTGTTTTTGGAATTCAGCTGTCAAGTATCAGATGGCACTTAAGAAGGCCTATCTTAGTCTTCTGTCGGGCGCCAAAGTGTTTGTATCTTGCCATGCGAGCTAGTAATGAACTAATTATATGTTCTCGGTTGACAGTAGTTTCGTTGACGTCAAAAATCAATGCCGTAGATATCCTTATTGGTTGGTTTATTAACTTGTGTTGATGAGTGTTTACTGTGTGTTTCGGATTCTGCATGTGCCGCGAAGTTTTTTTTTGTTTGTTCCTGTAAGCCTATTTCCTTTTGCAATCATTCTTTCGTTTGGCTATATTGTTTATTATCTGTGCCTTTCTATTTGCAGGTCCCATTGATACAATATTGTCAGCAACTTACTTCTACGTTGTCAAGTCATGATACCTGTTTTACTCAAGCAGCAGATTCATTGTTTTTCATGCATGAAGGTCTGCAACAAGCTTGTGCTCCTGTTTATGATGTTCCATCTGCAGTTGAAATCCTCCTATCAGGATCATATCAGCGGTTACCAAAATGTATAGAAGATGTGGGTCTTCAGAGTTCACTAAGTGAGGATGAGCAGAAGCCGGCTTTGAAAAAACTGGACATGCTTGTGCGGAGACAATTACTAGAAGTGTCGATCCCAAAAGAAATAAGCGAGGTTAAAGTCTCTGATGGTACAGCACTGCTTCGTGTAAATGGGGAATTCAAGGTTTTAATTACTCTTGGCTACCGAGGGCACCTATCAATGTGGAGGATACTGCACTTGGAGCTGCTTGTTGGCGAGAGAAGTGGACTTATAAAGCTAGAAGTATCTCAGCGGTATACTCTTGGGGATGATTTAGAGCGCAGAATGGCTGCTGCAGAAAATCCATTCAAGACATTGTACTCTTTTCTACATGAGATGTGTGTTAAACTTGTCATAGACACTGTCCTAAGGCAAGTACAGGCTCTTCGCCAGGGGAGATGGAAGGATGCAATCCGATTTGAGGTCCTATCTGATGGGAGCACCAGTCATGCAGGGACTTCTGGCTCTGCGCAATTAAATCAAGATGGAGAAACTGAAACATCTGGTTTACGAACGCCAGGGTTAAAAATTGTATACTGGTTAGATTTCGATAAAAACAGTGGTATTTCTGATTCATCATTATGTCCGTCTATAAAAATTGATCCAGGACCAGATCTACTGATAAAATGTGTTCATAGCACATTTGTAATAGATCCATTAACTGGAAAGGAGGCAGAATTCTCTCTTGACCAAAGTTGTATTGATGTTGAGAAATTGCTTCTGAGAGCCATATGCTGTAATAGATATACTCGTCTTCTCGAAATTCAGAAAGAGCTGGAGAAAAACGTTCAAATCTGTCGAGGTTCAGGGGATGTTGCTTTTCAGTCCTGTGTGGAAGAAGCGGACAGTGACCATAAAAAGGTATTTTTCCTTTTTCTTGCAACTTTTGTTTCATGTTTCTTTTTTATCTGTTTATTCTTTCCTCCTTGGTTGTTGTCTGGGGATACTACTTTTTTCTCTTTCATTATATTGCTCATATATTGATTTCTCTAATTCTATATGCAGAAAGATTTTAAGTCAGATGTCAGAGAATATGAAGGGCACGAAGTATTACGTGTGCGTGCCTATGGGTCATCATTTTTTACTCTGGGAATAAATATAAGGTATCCTTATTTGCTTATAAGGCTTGGTAAATTAGTACAGGAATTTGGATTGAAAAAATAGATTAGGTTTTGACAACTAAAAGTACTTCTGGCTAGACATAGGAAGAAGCTCTTCATATATTTTGTAAAAGTTTGTCTCTTAATTTTTAATTTGATTAATTTCTTAGAAAGAATGAATCTTAGCACATAAATGCTGGACATTGCTTTGCAATTTTGATGTCCTTCTCCATAATCTCTTATACAACACCTCTGACTTGCAGGAATGGCCGCTTTCGTCTTCAGTCCTCCCGGAATATTCTTGCTTCTTCTGCATTTTTGTCTGAATGTGAAGATGCTTTAAATCAGGGAACTATGACTGCAGCCGAAGTTTTCATTAGCTTGAGAAGCAAAAGTATTTTGCACTTATTTGCATCTATTGGAAGGTTTTTAGGCCTTGAGGTACACATTCCCTTCTTTTGACTTTTACTTTTTAATTTTTTTAATTGTTTATATTTTTTTTATTATTTTTTTTTATGAGGATAAACATTGGGTGCTGCACTTTGCATTGTTGAGGATTAAGTGTATGTATGGCTTCATCTGATTTTCACAAGACAAGACATGATCTGTACTTTTGCAGGTATATGAAAATGGTTTACCTGCAGTTAAATTACCAAAGAACATTTTGAATGGCTCAACTATGTTGCTAATGGGATTTCCAGATTGTGGGAGCTCTTATTTTTTGCTGATGCAGCTTGATAAGGATTTCAAACCCCTTTTTAAATTGCTTGAGACTCAGCCCGATTCTTCTGGAAAAGCTGATTCTCTCAATGACCAAAATCATGTGATACGGATCAAGAAAATTGATGTTAACCAGATGCAGATGCATGAAGATGATATGAATTTAAGCTTGCTTGACTGGGGAAAACTACAATCCATATTGCCTAGCGCTGGTAGATCTAATCAGTCATCTGAAAATGGTCTTCTTACGGATATCAGCCTCGAGGGTTCTATGCCAATTGCAGGGTGTCCACCATCGAGTTTTTCTTCTGTGGTTGATGAAGTGTTTGAACTGGAGAAAGGGTTATCTGCACCTTCCTTCTCTCTTCAAAATGGAACTTCATCATTCAACACATCTTCTGCCTCTCATTTTGGCTCTGCTCCAATGAATCTTCATTCCATAAAAGCTGGAAGTCCAGCTTCCAAATGGGAGGGAGGTATGCAGATGTCGCAGTTAAACAGTGCTGCGAATGTTTCTGGTATGGCATCCCATTATAATGGATCCTTGTATTCATCAAGTAACGTGAAGGGCACCATACAGTCTTCTTCTCTCAGTTCTCTGTCTTCTGCTACTGGAAGGAGTGTCTCTGTGAAGAAAATGTCTGTTTCAAAGTCTGATCAGGATTTGGCTTCGCTTAGGTCTCCCCAGTTAGTAGATTATGGTTCTACTTCAATGGATGAAGATCACCTGAGATTTATGAGTGATACTTCAAAGGGTGCAACATATGGATTTAGATCTTCTCGCCTATTATCTCCACCTGGTCCCAGTGGCCCCCGAATATCCGGGCCAGGCATGAGACCTGTAACTGGATCTTTCAGAGTCGCTGGTTCAAACTCATGTGTAACAACTCCTGCAAGTAAGTTACTTTCTCTGTGATGCGTATATTAAGTGGGATATATCCATAAATATACTTTTGCCGCAAATTTACTATGATTTTTTTTTTTTCAGCCCATGCACCTGATTCTGGAGTCTGCGATGGCCCTAATCATGATGATTCAAATCATGATAGAAAACTTCGAAAGCGTACACTTTCAGAAATGTTGGATCTGATCCCATCACTGCAAGGTGTGGAAGCCAATTTAGGATCTTGTAAAAGGAGGAAAGTTTCTGAAGTCGATCAGGCTCAGCACTCTTCATCGCAGGTGTTAATGTCAATGGATATGACTTCAAAAACTGGATTATACAGTTATGGGGATCTTATATCTGAAGCTAATAAGGGATATGCACCTTCTAGCATTTATGTTTCAGCTCTTCTTCATGTGGTCAGGCACTGTTCACTTGGTATTAAGCATGCCAGACTAACTAGCCAGATGGGGGCTCTGGACATCCCTTATGTTGAAGAAGTGGGGTTAAGAAGTACATCTTCAAACATATGGTTCCGACTTCCATTTGCCAGGGGTGATTCATGGCAACACCTGTGCTTGCGACTTGGCAGAGCTGGAAGCATATATTGGGATGTAAAAATAAATGACCAGCATTTCCGCGATTTGTGGGAGCTTCAGAAAGGAAGCAATACTACACCTTGGGGTTCTGGTGTTCGTATTGCCAATACTTCTGACATTGACTCTCATATTCGTTATGATCCAGAAGGTGTTGTTCTCAGTTATCAGTCTGTGGAGGCTGATAGTATAAAGAAGTTAGTGGCAGATATCCAAAGGCTTTCTAATGCAAGAATGTTTTCCCTGGGGATGCGGAAACTGCTTGGAGTAAGAGCAGATGAGAAACCAGAAGAAAGTGTAAACTCCGATTCTAAAGCACCAGGAGGCAAAGGTTCTTTTGAGGGAGCTGATAGGTTATCTGAACAAATGAGAAGGGCATTTAGAATTGAGGCAGTAGGACTCATGAGTTTGTGGTTCAGTTTTGGATCTGGTGTCCTGGCTCGCTTTGTTGTTGAGTGGGAATCAGGTAAAGAGGGTTGTACTATGCACGTATCTCCTGACCAACTTTGGCCTCATACCAAGGTAGATTCACAATTTTAATTATTTTCTAATTCTTTCGACATTTCTAATTGGTTGTTTGGGTTAACCTCGTGTTAAAGGTATTTGAAATTGATTAGTCCTACAGACATCCTCTGCATACGCTTTGTACAATTCTATAATTTCCAACTTTTAGCATGTGGTGCCATGTAAAAAGTCTACTTAACTTGGACTAGTTTTTCTTAGAGCCGTAAAAAGCTTTTCATAATGGCTGAAAATGGTATATGAAAGTTGTTGTTTTTGATGCATTGAAAGTTTTTAGATTTATTTTGCATCTTGGGTTTGTGTCTTATTGATTTCACTCCATATTTCCCGCTAATTTTGCTTCATTATAAAGACTTGCATTCATGAATGTAATTGTTTTCTGTCTTCAGTTTCTGGAAGATTTCATAAACGGAGCTGAAGTTGCATCACTTTTGGACTGCATTCGCCTCACTGCGGGTCCCTTACATGCTCTTGCAGCTGCAACTCGACCGGCGCGAGCTGGTCCTATTCCAGGGGTTAGTGGGATGACAATTCTCTCTTCTGTCCCAAAACAGGCCGGGTACGTACCATCCCAGGGCCTTATGCAAACCAGTTCAACCACAAATGTTAGTCAGTCTCCTGTCCCTGTTGGGAACTCTGTTTCATCTGCTGCTACAGGCCCTCTTACAAATCACGGCCTTCACGGGGCTGCAATGTTAGCTGCTGCTGCTGGCCGAGGTGGACCTGGCATTGTACCTAGCTCACTGTTGCCCATTGATGTTTCTGTTGTGCTGCGTGGTCCTTACTGGATACGAATTATATATCGGAAGCACTTTGCAGTTGACATGCGATGTTTTGCAGGAGATCAGGTCTGGTTACAACCAGCAACGCCACCAAAGGGGGGCCCTTCAGTTGGAGGTTCTTTGCCTTGCCCGCAATTTCGGCCATTTATTATGGAGCATGTGGCCCAAGAATTGAATGGTTTAGATACTAATTTCAATGGTGTTCAACAAACGGGATTGGCAAATTTACACACTCAAAACCTCAGTGCAGGTCCCCAGCTGTCTGCTGTCAATGGAAATAGGGTTAACCTCCCTAGTTCTGCTGCATTGTCTAGGACAGGCAATCAAGTAGCTAGTTTGAACCGTGCTGGAAATGCTTCTCCAGTATCCTCGAATTTGGCTGTCATGAGCTCAGGGATGCCTTTACGTAGATCACCAGGTGCAGGTGTCCCTGCTCATGTGAGAGGAGAACTGAATACAGCCATTATTGGTCTTGGAGATGATGGGGGGTATGGAGGTGGTTGGGTCCCCCTTGTTGCTCTTAAAAAGGTGCTGAGAGGTATTCTCAAGTACCTTGGAGTGCTGTGGCTATTTGCCCAGCTGCCCGATCTTTTGAAAGAGATTCTAGGGTCCATTTTGAAAGACAATGAAGGTGCACTATTAAATTTGGACCAGGAGCAGCCTGCTTTGCGTTTCTTTGTGGGGTAAGAGCTTTTCCTCAATCTTATTCATATCTTAGAAAGTTTTATTATTCTAATTCTTAATCTTAGTGATGGGCTGATACTAGGTGCCAACTGTGCTATGCAGATCATGTAATCTCTTTTTGTTGTGGTGATGACCTATGCTCAATGTATTTTGTAACAGAAACAAAAATTAATTTAAGATGCGAAAAGAATAAAAAGGAAGAAGTGCTTTTCTAGTGAAACATCACGAAACAGATAGGGCAATAGACGCTGCAGTAATTATGTACATGGCCAGCAAGATGGAAATACAAATTTCAATGTATAGATATTTGCAATGAATTTCCATCTGGAATTTTGAGTGACAAACATTAAGGTTACTATTAGCCTCAGATTTTCCTCAGTGGATGGAATAAGAGCTCTATCATATGGATGTTTTTGGCATACAATGATTGATATGTAGTTCTTGCTCTCTGTTTTGAGATGCTTTGGATGTTATTTCATGGTTGCTTTATTCCCTGCCTGCGCTGCTATCTTAATTGACTACACCAGTTCTAATTTTACACCTATATAGAACCTTGCAAGTTCTTTTATCTGATTGCCTGGTGTTTCTGCAGTGGCTATGTATTTGCAGTAAGTGTTCATAGAGTTCAACTTCTTCTTCAAGTCCTGAGTGTGAAAAGATTCCATCATCAGCAGCAGCAACAGCAGCAAAATCCAACCACTGCTCAAGAGGAATTGACTCCAACTGAAATAGGAGAAATTTGTGACTACTTTAGTCGACGTGTTGCATCAGAGCCTTACGATGCTTCTCGTGTTGCATCATTCATCACTCTTTTGACCTTACCCATATCAGTTCTAAGAGAATTCTTGAAATTAATAGCATGGAAAAAAGGACTAGCCCAGCTGGTGCAGGGTGGTGATGTAGCTCCTGCTCAGAAACCCCGTATTGAATTATGTCTTGAATATCATGCTGGGTCGAATATAGATGAGAACTCAGATAATTCATCTGTTGCCAAAAGTAATATCCATTATGATCGGCCTCACAACTCGGTTGATTTTGCACTGACTCTTGTTCTTGATTCTGCTCACATACCCCACATAAATGCCGCAGGCGGTGCAGCATGGCTGCCTTACTGTGTATCAGTGAAGTTGAGGTATTCATTTGGCGAAAATCCTAATGTGTCCTTTCTTGGCATGGAAGGAAGCCATGGAGGTCGAGCTTGCTGGTTGCGTGTTGATGACTGGGAGAAGTGTAAACAAAAGGTTGCTCGGACTGTGGAGAGTTGTTCAGGAGGAGACAATAGTCTCGGAAGGTTGAGACTTGTTGCTGACTATGTGCAAAGAACGCTACATGTGTGGCTTCAAGGTTTGAGGGATGGCGGTGTGGTTAGTTCAACCCCTGGGGGCACATGACTGGTTGGTCCGCCGAGGGATTGATCATGGCTTATGTTCCGATTTTTTTGGTTCTCTTAGATCGTTTAAGGTGAAACTTGTAGTGATAGTAGCTGTAGGATATAAATGTGCAGAATGCTTGAATGGAATTTACTGGGATATAGCGGTCTTGTAGAATGATGCAGTTGCAGAGTTAGCGCAGAGGTTGTGGTGTGATGGACCTTCAACTGTTATTAGCTGATATGAATATTCTGATACATGGGTTGTACAATATTTTGGATCTTTTTCTGATAATTAGGAACATTGGATTAGATTATTGTCTGTCGTTGTAAATACACTTGGTAAAGTTTTGTTTTGCTGGAGTAGGTCAGTTCTAATGGATACCTACAAACTGTAGGCACAATCCGCTGTCTTGTTTTAGAACTTCTAACAGTTAGTTTAGTAAATTGAATCAGCAGTTCGTCATTTTCTTTTTCCCTTCTGGATCACGGGTTTCGTAAAATGAATTCAAACTCTTGAAAGGAGAAAAAATCTGAAAAATCCTGAAACACCAAATTTCGGTGAAGAACTTGAACCTTCAGAATCTACATATAAAATCTTACCCATTGGGGTGTGCAACAATTCTTGTTTGATGCCATACATAACTAGCACAGAATACTTAGTGCTTCTACATCAAGCTCAAAATAAGAATCAAAACTAAAAACTATAAAATAAAAAATCACACGAGTCTAGTAACATTGGTTTCCCACCTTGGAAACAAGGCTCAAAATTGGCGAAACCAGTATCATCTAGCTTCATTTCACTTTTCAGACACTGCAAAATAAGAAAGATCTCTTCCCACCTTGGATGCCGCTTATCCGCAGCAACAAAGTCATGGATAACTCCATCAATAACTACGCTACTGCAACCTGCGGTCTTCTTCACTCCTCTTATTTCCATGATTTCTCTAATCTTATCCGAGGAGCTCCACCTCCCGCAGGCAGCGTATATGTTAGACAACAATATATATCCACCGTCTTTCTCAGGCTCTAACTTGAGTAGCTCTGTGGAAGCTATTTCGGCTAGTTCCATGTTTCTATGAGCTCTACAAGCACTCAGCATTGCTCCCCACATGTTTCGACTTGGTTTTATTGGCATCTTTTCAATCACATCTTTTGCCTCTACCAACCTCCCTGATCGACCTAAAAGATCCACTAAACAGCCATAGTGCTCAATTCCGGGCTCAATATCAAACTTTTTCTTCATATTGTTGAATATGCTGAGCCCTTCTTCCACAAGTCCACTATGACTACAAGCTGTAAGAGCAGCAACAAGAGTCACCCCATTTGGCAATAGAAATCTCTGCATCTCAGAAAACAGATCCAGAGCTTTCCTTCCATGACCATGAAATGCAAATCCAGTGATCATTGTTGTCCATACGGTCACATCTTTCACTGTCAATCCCCTGAAAACCAAGAATGCTCTTTCTATGCTTCCAGCCTTGCAGTACATGTCTATTAATGCAGAACCCAAAAATGCATCTATTTTCATCTGCATTCTCAAAATCAAGCCATGCATCCATTTACCTTGGTCCAGTGCTCCAATTTCTGCTGCAGCAGAGACCAAATTAACCAAAGTGATATTATCAGGCCTCGCGTTCTCTGCTACCATATTGTGGACTACCTTAATTACCTTCTCATAATCACCCCTCTTGGCATAGCCAGAAATCAATGAATTCCAAGAAACAAGATCTCTTCTAGGCATTTGCTTGAAAAAATTGTGGGCAAGTTCTAAATTGCCAACCTTAGCATACCCTGCAATCATGGTGTTCCACGAAACAATATCTTTCTCCACTAAAGCATAAAAAATATTACGGGCAGTCTCCAGTTTATTGAACTTCACATACATGTCTAAAAGAGCGTTACCCAAGATCAAATTTGAAGAAGTAATGGTTTTCCTCCTCTCAATCCATGCATGTACAGATATTCCCATTCGAGCATCTCCTAATACTCCACAAGAGATAAGAAGTCCTAGAATGGTAAAGTCATCCGGTTTAAGACCCAAATCCATCATTTCATGGAAAAGTTGTAGAGCTTCTAAACAATATCCCTTCTTACCATAACCAACGATCATGATATTAAATGAGACCCTATCTGGTGTTGGCAGATCATGGAAAACCTGGTGAGCTAGCTCCATTTGTCCTTTCTCCAGATACATCTTGATGAGGCTGTTTTGCAGGTATCCCTGTGACAACAAACCGGTAACAATGGCATGACAGTGAATTTGCTTTGCATCTGATACATACTTGGATGCTCGGAATAAGTACAGAAGGGTGTGTTTATCTGGGTATATATCAGAGTAGAGCATGGACTTGTATAGGCCAAATGATTGACTTTTCGAGAAAGATAAGGCAGAGATCATGCAATTGTATATGTAAAGATTAGGACAAGGAGTATAGTGATTGAAAAGGAGAATTGCAATGTCTAAATTATCAGGGTACGAGATGGCTGAGAATGTGAGGAGCCTGCTCATGGGAAATGTTTGACCGATGAGACAGGTCCTCATCATCTGCCCCAAAATCTGTTTGAAATGGTACCTCGTACGACATTTCTCCAGCAATGCAAGAGTCGGGTGATTGAGTTCAAGGGCAACAGTCGGATCCCAGAGGCTCCTGCTGCTCGTTGAAGCTGAACTTAGAAGGCGGATACCTCGCCCACATTGGTACATGCTCAAATACTCAAACACTGTCTATGAACAACTATCACACTGAACTGCAGATATGACATAACTTCTCTATAATTGCATCATCTACATTCTCAAGGCTCTAATCTGAACATATCTAATATGAACAAACGGGCAGACAGAATTTCGTCCGCGAATAACTATCATCTGCATTCCGATAGCTCTAACCTCTACATATCTAGAATCCCAACTGAAATTGAAGCATTAAGCAATAACCAACCATAAATTCCAAAAAGCACAACTAAATTGATGTCTTCCCAAACCCCAAAAGAAAAGATCACATCTTGGAGTCAAATTCTTCTTCTTTCTCTACAGAAATTCCATTTCAAGTCCAGAATTGTCATCCCTACACTGATGAACATACTATAAACCAAGTTTCAAGTATTTTACAATGAACCCAAAAAGTCCCAAGTATTTTAGTTCAATCTAACAGAAATCAAAGTTCAAACACAAACGACTAGAAAAAAAAGAACTTGGTCACTTGCACAGCACACTTACCCATCATCAAGGTGAAACCTTTGAAGCGAGAACCCTAATTTCAATCCAGGAAATGGGACAGGGATCCATATTGTGCTGTTCTGTCTAAACCCAGAACCTTTTGAACTAAATATCATAGGCTTATAGCCCAACAATTGGCCCATCTCATCTCAAGCCATTTTCAATTTTTCTTTTTTAAATGTAACGTCCATATAACAATTTACATAGCAAATCTACTTGTAATCCCTATAGAAGCATTTATCAAAGTTGTACTACACTGCGTTTTGATCATACATATGGACTAATCTATAATGAATTTTATTGCTTTTATAACTTTGAAAAATTGTGATAGGAATTTGCGTCGTGATTTTTGAGTTTCGTCAGTTTGAGAAATGCTTGAAAATCATTTGAAGGTGAAATTTTTTTGGTGAAAACATAAGAACATGTGACTTTGGCAAGTTGAGTTTTACACCAATTAGAGTGAGTTAATGACTCTTGAACCGGTTCTATCCCTCTATAATTGAGTTACTATAGTGGATGCAGGGACCTCAAACTTTACAGAGATGTTGCTATAGGATCTCTCCCATAAAGAGAATCCTAATAGAATCCAACTAAATCTCTATACATTTATTTCCTTATACATATCAGATTCTTTGCCAAAATACATATCAGATTTATTACCTTAAGTAATAATACTAGGATTCTCAATATTAATGGTTTCACATTCACAATATATGAGATATGAGTCTTGATACAACCCATTACTTAGTCTCCAACTAAAACACATAATTGATGTTAATTAATCTTGCTGGCTAGTGATGTGTTCAATTCTTACATCCAACACTGCTTTATAAAACAACCAACCATTATCATCTACCTTCAACTTGCATTAAGAATTTTCTCAAAATACATCATACACAACCATCCATCCCTTTTACATGGCCCCCTATCCCATTATCCATAGAAGAAAATTGAAGAGTTCTTAGTTCTTACCACCAACATTTTGGTCACACTCAACTAACCCCACCATTGATATTACAAGAGGAGCTCATCAACTTAGCTTTTGAAATTTGTTCCTAGACTTGAAAATGACAATCAGTCCCTTGTTTTACACAACTGGAAAAAAACAGTGAACAGTTGCTATGACTTGATTGTCACTTCAGTTCTAATGAGTTGTAATTGACTAGAGTATATATGAATATACCCAATGCCATGAGTAAGAATGGTACTAACTAAAACAGGACTTAATTTGGGGGAGCCTAGGAAGAGTTGTGTGATTCTGGCTTAACCATTGTCGTTGCGTCCGGCTGATGTGTCCGGAAAATTGCAGGAGCGAGTGATATGGGCATGATGCAAAGTGCCTTGGATTGAAGGTATTGCATGGCAGCTCCTACATCTTCGTCCATGAGCTTAGCTACCTGTTGCTCTGTGCCATCATTTGACCACTTCTCCCATGCTTGTTGATTATTGGTTCCTCCTTCAATCCCCTCTCCCTTCATAAAACCAAGACATTAATATCCTTTTTTTAAATTTGAGTAATCAAAAAATTTGTTGAGAAAAACTCTTGATCAAGTAACAATAGGTTTAGGGATGCATTGTTCAGGTTTGATTACCTCAACTGCTGATAAGGGTACATCAGCTACAAGCTGAGCCACTGCACCTGCTCCTCCAAGTCTACTCATGCTCAAAACCTGTTTCAATATAAACTCCAAGAATGAAGAAAAGTTGTACAATTTGCATTTTTCCTATTTGATTATGACTTCATTGAATTCTAGAGGTTCCAACCAGACAAAGTTATTTCAGCATTGACAAAAAAACAATTTCATGCGAAAACAAAAAATTCAATGCCTTTAATGATGTCTGGCATGTGCAACAACAATGATGGGGGCCTACCTTATGGTAAAGACATTTTCAAGACTTTGGAAATTGGAAGCTATTACCACACAACTGGTTGGCATTTGGTACACGTTTTTGAAACAATGATGAATTCAAGATATGCTTTTAGCCATTGAGCAGGAAAAGCTAAATCTAAATTTTCAATCTAAAGGAGTCTTTCAAAAACTTTAAATTTTCCATTATTAGTTCAATCATGAATCAATTTAAATTTTAAATAAGCATACCTTTACTTGGAGCCTTAGAAATTTCACATAATCGACGATTTCGTCAAGCATAGCTGCCCTATCTGTCTGCATAAGATGTCATAATATGTCAATACATGTAGAGCAAATCTAAAAGACAAGGCAAATACCCAACAAGCACTCAATGCAGAAGCTATTAAAAACTGCTGTTTTGGTCACTAACCTTGTTACAACTAGGTACCAATTCCTGCAAAGCCTTCATTCTTTCTGCAATTCTTTCCCGGCGTAACTGAACAAAGAATATCATTAAAGTTCCGATATTAGATGCCATGATTATGTCTTAGTTGTAACAGAAAAACCAGTATTTGATAGTACTGCAGAACTAATATAGCTGCTGATTTTTTATGAGACAGAAAAATCTAGTTTACCCGCTCGGCAATACTGTGGGGATCTGTTGCTTGACCTCGTCTTGCTCGGACCCTTGGGCGGATAGCAGGAGGGTGATGGGGAGCAGCAGCTGGCCCCGGTGCTGGTTGGCTATGAAACTGCTGCACGCGCCAAAAATTAACAAATTTATTGACATTCACTCTTTACTTTATTTACATCGACTGAGTTTGATGAAATTACTAGCTGTGTAACCAGAACCAGATAAGTGAAAGCACAATGAGCACTTGCCAGCTGATATTCAGCACAAAAGCAATGGGCTCTAAAGCACACTTATTGTTACTCAAAGTCATTTTCAATACAAGTTTGATCAAATTGGATTTTCATCGCATTAATCCAAACAGTCCAAAGTGGAAGGAAGGGCCATCTTACAAGTCATTTCACATTTACCATTTTTTTTTCTTCCAACTTTCCTAGTTCAAGACTCCATCAAATGCTTTTATAAAAGTAAGAGAGATTGCGTAAAATCTTGGCATCATGGACAAGTCAAGATATCGAAATAGAAGGAAAATAAAAGTTCTTTGTTTTTTCCTTTTGAGAAAATAGAGAAACATATAAAATGAACAATTCATACAAATTTCACTAAAACCTCTTAGGGTCATTAACTGAAACATCAAATAATTTAAAAAAAAAAAAATCCACATGCCCCTTAAAATGTCAAATTCAAAATCATCGAAAACTTTAAATAAATAAATTAAAAAAAAAAAATTAAAGATCCCCAAATTCTGCAGCAAAATCTTCAGAGGATATCCATATCACACACAGAAGTCAAAACTATTGACAGAGTCAACCCCATGTGAAGGGCAGGACATGAGCGCGCGTCCCCGAAGCGCGTGGTCATATAATTAGGCTTACATGACAAAGATTGCCACTATAACAACTTGAAAAGACTACATTGTCCCCCAGACGGCACGAGCTCTTCACACCTGCGAACAATCTCACTCGTTTATTGTGCCTTTGTCCGTCGGGTACACCTTTGTACTGAAAAAGCATACCCCACGTTCGCTCAAGCGCGTGTAAAACACACTTTTTAACTACTACAAGGCCAGACAAAAAAACGCTAGAAAATAAATCCACTATACCCTTAACCATCTTATAGGACACATCTCCTTAGGTCCCGAGTATTGAAATTCTGAGAAGCTGTGAATCGTGTTTAATTAGTATTGATTCATTTAACTGCTCATTTTCAATACTGTAGAGCACTATATAGAACGGAATATTTAGCTTTTTTAGAGGACACGACACGACATTGGAATCTAAATTCTAAATATTTGGCCTTTTGAGGGGGACATAAACATGACCTTATCCTGAGTATTGAAATTTCAAAGATGCGGTCGCGTTCAATAGATCATCACCCCCGCATGTATCAATTATCGAACTGCTCACATCTCCGAAATTTCAGTACTAAAACAGCACTGCCACAACTCTCGGGCGGAATATTTGGCCCTTTTTAGGGGACATAACATGACCTAAATGGTATCTTTGAAAACAAAGGAGGGGGGGGGCAATTTCGTCATTATGAGAGGGGACTGACCTGGTGAGGCTGAGGAGGAGGCGGCGGCGTTGGCCGGACAGAGTGGTTTTGCAAATGTCCAAATGCCGGAAACAAACTCGTCATGTGAACCGAATCTCTTTCCTGCCATGCCGTCAACTAAAACCCATGTCAAAATCCCCCAAAACCAACCTCAAAAACAAGACCAAACTACCAATCCTCAACTTGAAACAAAGCGAACCGAGAGACTTACATTAGAACTGCTACCGTTGTTGTTGTTGTTGGTGGTGTTAGAGTTGGGTTCAACTTCATCTCTGAACCTGTCTTGTCCAAGAAACCCCTGCTCCAAATTCAGACCCAAAGGCATGCCCATACCCATCCCAACCGACCCGACTCCTCCTCTGTACCCGACGCCGGAGCCAGAAGAAGACCCGGTTCCGGAGCCCAACTGCAGCACCATGGGCATGGACCCCACGTCTCCATATCCACCACCAGCTGAGTCAGCAGCGGAGCCGGAGCCGCTGTACGTTTGAGGAACGGCCATGATCTGCTCGAAGAAATCGTCTCCGAGTCCCTCAGGCGGATTGCCCGCCATAACTGATTAGTGCAAAAAAAAAAAAAAAAAAAAAAAGTTGGACTTTTCTGTAAAGATGAGGACTTTGGTAGGAGGAAAGAAAACCAAAAAAAAAAAGAGACCAAAGCTTGGTTCTTGAATCTTTGAGAGAACCAAAAACAAAGTAGAGGGTGTGTTGGGTTTATTTTATGGGAGGCAATGGATTTAGGTAGTGGTGAAAATGGGTGGTGTTGGACCCGATGACCCGGAAGTGGCTTATTGGGGTTTGTGTGGTTGGAGCTTTTTGGGTTTTGAGAGAAGAAAGAAAGAGAGAGGAGGAAAGGTGGAGGCTTTTGGTGGTGTGATGAGAAAACGTTTGTCTTTTTGGCTTCGGAGTTCTTTTGCTTTTGGGGGGGTCTGCAACACTAAAGCTTCCTACTACTGGGTTTGTGTGTGTGTGCGTGTGATTTATGGATTTAAAGAGAGGAGGACGACTGGAGCGGAGAGAGGGACAGTAAAACTGAGATAGAGAGTAATCAGACATTTTTTTTTTTTTCAATGTGAAATCGTGGTACTAGGCCTAGTACAGTACTGCTACTACGCGCGGACAAGGGGCCGTGACTGGCGTTTTTGTTTTTCAAAGTTTGAAGGCTAAATGAACTTGGTAGTAAAGTGTTCTATAGAGTTTCGGAATTCTCTTGTTCAGTGAGAAATTCGGCCACAACACACTAAATTTTCATTTTTATGTGATGCCGACACATTTTGATTTGGGAAAGAGTCATTTCAACGTATAATTAACTCGTTTTACTTGTGTTTATACTTCTTGAACATTGATAAATAACTCTTTTTACACTTGAAAAACTTTTTACTTGTACGAAATGAATTTTTAAAATGAGTTTTCACTATGGGATCATGAGCCAAAGAAAATGGAATTTTGTACTAATACATTTAGAGACTTGAAAAGAGAAATATCAACAACAATCTCTTTTACGTTATATCTTTTAGAATAACTTTGGACGATAAATTTTTACAACTGGTAAGACTATATTATGATAATGTACAAGGTTAAGTAAGAAAATTTGTGAAATTAATGGGAACTAAGACATTGAATTAGATATAATGACTCACAGAGAGACAATTTATCATTGTTTTCCTCTTTTGGTTCTTTCGGTTTTCTGATAGCCACCCAAAATGGGAATTACTTAATCAGGGTGCGTACGAAACCCTACATGATTTCGAAAAGACACTATCACAGCTCACTGAATGCAACTAGTCCAATCCAGCCACACACCAAATTTGTATCATACAACTTCTAAAGCCAGACAAAGAGTGATTCATCCAAATTTACAACCCAAAAATCATGTTTATGGTTCACTGCACGTAATTTACACCTCCATTATTGAGTTTGAGTCGTCCTTCTCAAACTTAGTCATCTTCTTCAAGCCTATCTGTAATTAATCAGGATTGAAACTCAATTCTTGCTATTCTCAAAAATAAAAAAGAAACTCACTCCTTGCACGTCTTATGAGGATAATGGGTTATCTTCTTTCTTGAATCGACAATTTTCGATTACTTAATCCAATCTATATCCTTTAAATTCTGGTATTCTGAAAGAAAAAGAAAAAAACAATATAACTTGTCATAAAGTAGGGTTTGATATCACCATGGCAACCATTCTCCATTGCTTATTAGAGATTTGGAATTCAATACACAGAGGTTGCTATCTTTTCTTGTTTTTAATTCTTTCACCTTTTCTGGGTCGGTGCCCTCGTTTTAGTGGAGTTACTTTGTTATAGTTATAATACACAGACATCATACATCAGTATATGAACCATAGCTTGAAATAAGCGTAGCTTCAAGAGTATCCCACAAGAACAATCCATACAAATCATTAGTGCATCATAACCCGGATATAATTATATGGTTTTAGGTCATTTTTATATTGTTGTATGATTGAGACCTTTCAAGCAACGAGAGCACAAAGCAGAAATAAACAATTTTTTTAAAGTTAGTGAACTAATAAGTCACACATTTTGCTGCCAAAAGAAACTAGGATGAGAAAGATAATCTAATTATTGGATAAATTACTAGTATACTAAATAGCTCAAATGAAAACCTGCTAAAAGATGTTGGTATAGCACCATGCCAAGAAAAACAAAAGTTGGACCATCAATCCAGGACCGCTCATTTCTACCTATCTGGAAAACAGTTTAGGGCTACAAAAGCCAAGACATTACCTACTCTTGGGAAAGTTACACCCACTTCTCTTTTTCATTTCAAAGCAAAAAGTTTTTTGTTTCTTATCTTTATTTTTGTTCTTTCCCCCCTTATAATGAGCTTAGCAGTCCACTGTGCATAGTAGAATAGGGAACCCAGAAGGGGTACTTTTAAAGAAAGCAATTTGATCAAGAGATGGGCCAAACATAAGGGAGTTTTGGTTAGATCAACTTAACAATTTCCTTTGAACTCTCCTAAAAGATCATTAGGAGGATGGCAATCACACAACACAAGAAGTAAATTTTCTGCATAACTGATCTACATTGAAAAAATCTTGTTCTAAACTTGTATCACAACAACAAAATTAATAATGTGTCAAATGAGTGATTCCTACAACCTCATACTTTTTCCTGGGAGCTTGGGACCTTGACTTCTGGTTTTTGTTCTTCACTCACCGTGGTAGGTTCATCAGTGAGAACCTCTGTATTAGGCTCAGGTTCTTTTTTAAGTTCTGTCTCAAACTCCTTTGCAGCCTGCAAAGTTCACCAATCAATCAGATACACAAGGATAAATGAGTTAAGCAGAAGATAGAAATGATATATCACTGTGTTACCCTTTGTAGTTATTCCATTATTTGCATATTAAAGCACATTGATAAAATGCAGCAACACTTAAATCAGTCTTTGATCAGGCGTAAGCACACTACAAAGGAACCACATAAATTATATATTCTTATTTGTTCTTTCCTTCTTCCCCTTCTATGAGTGCAAATAAAATATAATCATTTTAAAGTGGGAGTGGGACTAATATTTCCTTGGGAATTGATAACCCCACTATGATATACAGACTTTTACTGGTCTAAAATGATTCGACCGATATTTACAGCTACTCTGTTGATTAACAACTAATGAGCCCCTGGTTTCCTAGTACTAGCTTGAGCTGAAGCTCTCAAAAAATACTAGCTTGAGTTCCTTCTACAAAGAATCAATTTTGTATATGAACGCTTCAATTCCCGCCACTTGCTGATAAAACCAAGTAAAAATTCAAAGGGAAAAGTGAAGTACAATTAGGGTTATGGTTTAGTATATGATAGGGTTATGGTTTAGTACAACTAGCTTGAGTTCCTTCTACAAAGAATCAATTTTGTATATGAACGCTTCAATTCCCGCCACTTGCTGATAAAACCAAGTAAACATTCAAAGGGAAAAGTGAAGTACAATTAGGGTTATGGTTTAGTATTTTTAAAATATGGGTGTGTAACTTGAGATTGTCACTGAATAACTCACTCCTGACTAAATGCAACAAAACTAACCAACTTGTTATCTAAATGCATCCATCTGATCACCTCAGATTAAGGTGTTCTGCATAACTCAGGCCAAATTTAGAGTGTGTACAGACTACAGACTACCATAGTGCACAGGCACCAGCAGGATATCCCATAAGCCAAGAAAACTAGGGAAATAAATTTGTCCTGCTGAGCAAAAGAAACAAGGATTTCACCAATTTAGGAGAAAACCTTTACAATTTGGTACAAAGGAAGGACGATATGATTATAAAGACAGGATTTTCTTTTTTCTTTTTAATTTTTTCTTTTGGATAAGTAGAAACATTTAAAAATGGAGAGGATGGAGAGGAGTGTGTGTTTTTGCTCATAATATTTAGTGAGCAGAAAGGAACGAAGCATTTCCCTCTTTGGTACTGCATATTAGAAGGTAAAGAAATTGTAGAATTTTCTTGTGAATAACCTTTAATTCACTTTCCAATCTTAAATCATCCCTACAAACAGACAGTCAAGGTGTTTGAGAGGTGGTGAGGGAGTGTGAATACTAACGTCCCTTCATTTTTGCCTCTATATCACAGTAGAAGAACTTTTACTTTCTGTGTCCCTTGATCCTAGTTCTTTTTTACCCGTTTTATGTGTAATGAGTGATAGAGATTTAGTAACACAGATCGATATCATCAATCTTACTGTCATTTTCATTTTCAACTCAATTTCTAACTCCAATACCAGAACTCTACCACAACCCACCTAAGGTGAAACTAATGTCCTACATACAAAATGCTGTAAAATCTACCTTAGTTTCTTTTGTAAGAGAGAGGTATTTTCATACAATTATTGAGTGTAATCTATGCAAAAAGAAGACAAAACCAAATACTACAAGAAATGAAATAATCTACTATAATATTCAACATGTACAGAGTACACTACACATCAACAGTTGTGCCTATCGCAAAACTATGGCAGACAGGGAATGATGGCTTCCAATGCATGTACATCTCAAACAAACTTTTTACAACTAATTTCACGAAGACATATACAAGGCAGAAACAACAAATCACAAAGACATATACAAGGCAGAAACAACAAATTACTAAAGGCGTAAAGCTTTCAATTCCACAACAACCAACAATCTGAGAGATTCCAGTAATTGCCCCATCGACATAACATACAGTTGATTGAGAAGTAATGGATTATCCGAACTCTTAACTTTTCACCATTTGATACCAATAGTATAAAGAATTTCCTAAACCCAACACTAATACAGCTACCTAAATTTAATTTACTTCATATTGAACAATGAACAGAAGTTCTAAGCTAGAACTGGCCTTCTTCCTATCAGTTAAAGCATAGTGCAAGTAACTTATTGTCCTTTCTAATTTTTTCAATTAACTCCCCCATTTCTGGTGCAATCAAAGTAGCTCAATCAACCTAAGTACCCAATTGCATAATATAAAACCTTTATCAATAGAATTAAACATTCTTGACTTTGTTCCCTATTTCCACATATGCATACAACAAAAGACCCCAAAAGGCTATAACTTTCATCAATTTTCTAAACAACAAAACAGATCCAGGCAATGAAATCTACCTGTTGGAAGCTCTTGATAGTCTTCCCTAAACTCTTGCCCACTTCAGGTAACTTCTTGGGTCCAAAAACCAGAGCAGCCACCCCAGCAATAACAGCAAGCTCAGGCACCCCAAGACCAAACAAAGCATTACAAGTGAGACCCTTCTTGGCTCTTTCAGTTCTGGTTCTGATTCTGCTCCTGCCCCCAACCAAACCCCTGCTGTTGACCTTGTTTTTGGTCATGAACAAATTGGTGCCGCCATTGTTGGTCAAAAAGGTGGACTGGGATGAAGAGAAAGGAACTGAAGGTGGAAATCTTGGAGTGGATAGAGTTAAAGATGAGATCTCCATTTCTGCTCCTAACTTTTGGCTTGTGGGTTTTGGAGATTTTGGAGCTTTCGGTTGAATTTGTGTGTTTTTAAACTGCGGAGGATTAGATAACATCGAAAGGGGAAGGTGGCTTCAGCAATATACTATTCTCTGTTTTATCTTGGTGGGACCTTAACAAATATATTTGACCAATGATTTTCACATGGGCAACTCTTACTTTCATCTTTTGACAATAAATTCTCCTATTCTGTTCAGTAAAAACAGAAAAGATCCGACCTTTATTAACTTTTTTGCAGAGGTATATATACACCTACTCTGCTTTCAGTTTCTGGGTTTGTCTCTCCTCTGAAGTTCAATAAAATTCTACACATGGGCTACTCTACTTTCATGTTTTGACATTTTAAACCAATTTCATCGAGTAAAAACAGAAAAGGTCTGACCTTTATTTACTTTTGCCAAAGTTAATTATACCCACATGCACCATCTGCCAAGACTCAGATCTCTCTCCCTCTTAAACCTGAAACTAAAATCCACACACCAATTGAAGCAAGCCCATGCCCAGTTGATTACCAATGGTCTCAAATCAACTTCCATATATGGCAAGCTAATCCAGCAATGCTGTGCCTTATCAGACCCAGAAAGCACCAGCCTTTATGCCCATTTAGTATTCAAACACTTTGATGAGCCTAATCTGTTCCTGTTGAACACTTTGATTAGATGTACTCAACCTAAAGACTCCATTTTTGTTTTTGCCAATTGGGTTTCTAAAGCAAGCTTGTGTTTTGATGACTTTACCTACAAGTTTGTTCTTGGAGCTTGTGCTAGATTACCTTCAATACCAACATTAGTAGTAGGTAGAGAAGTTCATGCCCGGATAGTAAAAGAGGGCATCATATCAAACATTTTAGTGCAAACCACTTTACTACATTTTTATGCTAGTAATAAGGACCTTGATTCGGCACGTAAGGTGTTCGATGAAATGACTGAGAGAAATAGTGTTACGTGGAATGCAATGATCACGGGGTACTCTTCGCAAAGAGAAAGTGTCCGGGATGCATTGCTGTTGTTTCGGGACATGTTGGATGGCGAGTCTGGAGTGAAACCTACTGATACTACTATGGTTTGTGTTCTCTCCGCGGCTTCTCAGTTGGGTGTGCTGGAAACTGGTGCTTGTGTACATGGTTATGTAGAGAAGGCAATGCCTGCTCCTGATGGTGATGTTTTTATGGGTTCTGGTCTTGTTGATATGTACTCGAAATGTGGAAGTGTTGATAGTGCTCTAACCATTTTTAAGCGAATGAAACAGAGAAATGTCTTGACTTGGACAGCAATGGCAACCGGGCTAGCTATTCATGGTAAGGGGAGTGAAGCACTGGAGCTTTTGGATGTAATGAAAGCTCATGGAACAAACCCAAATGAAGTGACTTTCACCAGCTTGCTTTCGGCTTGCTGCCATGTCGGGCTTGTTGAAGAAGGCCTGCATTTGTTCCATATGATGAAGACCAAGTTTGGAGTCACCCCTCATATGCAGCATTACGGTTGCATAGTTGACCTGCTTAGCCGAAGTGGGCATTTGAATGAGGCCTATGACTTTATAGTAGCAATGCCAGTTGAACCTGATGCTGTCTTGTGGAGGAGTTTGCTAAGTGCATGCAAAGTTCATGGGAATGTCGCAATGGGAGAGAAGGTTGGGAGGAAGCTGCTTCGCATCCAGCTGACGCAGAGTTCTGCAGATGGAACTCCAAAGAGTGAAGACTATGTAGCTTTGTCAAACATTTATGCTTATGCCGAAAAGTGGGATGCTGTGGAGATGGTGAGAGAGGAGATGAAGGTCATGGGAATTGAAAACAAAGCTGGCTCTAGTTCTGTTCAGACTACTAGCAATCATGCCTTGGATGGGTTGTAGTTGCTAGGAAGTGAAGCTGCAAAGCATTGAGCTTGCGAAGACACCATTAGCATCTGCAATAGAAATTTGCAGAGTTTAACTCTCTAAGTTTCCGCCTTTCCGGTAGAATTACTTGCAGTTTTAACAATTGGTAATGTCTAATGTAATCAAGGCTGTTTACCCATGGACCCTTTGTCTAATGTAAACTAGTTCTTCTGAGTTTTAAACCATCTTTTATTTTTTTGGTTTCGCCATGAGAAAATACTCATGCCACCAACTGACCCCTTTTTTTAAGTATCATATCTTACTTTGCTCCATCAGCCCTTAACCCAATTATCAAGTAGTTGGTGAACCTGGCTGTGACTGTCTAATTTCTCTCCTACGCAACAGTACTACATGTCGTTTTCATCCGGGGTGAGAGATGAGCTGCATACATTTTGTTACTAACAGCTGAACTAATTAGAATTTCTATGCAAATAAATCACTGATGCAGTAATCAGCTCTCAAGCAGAGACATTTACCGGCTTATGGAAGCAATGTGATTAATAGTCTTTTCCATGCATGGCATCACATGACGAGGTAGATGGTAAAAATATCCATCAATGTAGTTGGGGTAAGTGATAGGAATTTTTACATAACTAAGCCCCAAAATAATATTGCAACAGCATTCTTCAATAAATCCTTCCTCATGCTTTGATGATCATTGAGCTTGTAAACTATTGCTCTCCACCGCGGATCCGCTTCTGGAGATGCTCTAAGCTAGCAACTCGCGGTAAGGAAAGTGTTCGTCCCATCTTGTTTCCCACCACTTCTGTTGATGTTGCTGCAGAAGTCTGCTGCGCATTTTCAACTGAAGGGGTATTATCTGCCAAATCATTGTTGCCTCTGAAGTCAGTTGGCATAGAGTTAGTGGAAGCAGGTTGGAAATAGTGATGGTTTGGGTCATCTTGCACGGGAACAGCAGCATCTGCTGATGTTTCTGAAGGGCTTCCATCAAATGGTGCCATGCTGATTGAGGACACATCTGACATAGTATACAAAGAGTTTGATCCGGTTAGTCTTTTCACCGTCTCCTCAGCCATCTTTACCTGGAAAGGAAAACAACAAAATCACATCAATTTTTGCCCCATCTTGAACCAATACTTGTGTATATCTAGATTCTTTTTTGCCCCCATGTTACCTTTGCTCTCAATGTTTCAATATCAGCTCTCAAAACTCTGTTGTCAACAGATGCTTCATTGTACTTCTGGTTTATATCAGTCAGACGCTTCAATAAAGAGGAGTTCTCAACTCTTAATTGAGATGCCTGTATAACATTGAGTAAAAAGATCAGAAGACAGAAACTACACATGCAAGAACAATGACTCCAAGAGGTGGCAAGTAAATAGCAGTCTGAACCTGTGTCTCAAGCTCAGTCAAATGGGCCTGCTTTCTTCTTCTTGAGCGTCTAGCTGATTCTCTATTAGAGAGCATTCTGGAAACAACCACAAATTAGTGCAAGGGAGTGGAACGAACTTTATTCAAAGTCAGAAAAGTAAACCCATCATGCATCTTAACAATTTCACTAGTCCAAAAAGAGAAAAGGAAACATCATTTTGTTTTCCATGCATGCATAGACTTGGAACCAAACAAGCATAACTACTAAAAATTAAGTCGTTGACAGTTCTGGTACTATTTCTTTGAGGAACTTTACCAAGATGGGATAGGATATCTGTGTTAGCAACTCTCATGAAACAAGTTAAGATCACAATAATGAGATTGACCTATACCATTTCCTTCAGAAACTAGTTCCCCGGCCCCCAGTACCTAAAGAATACAAAAGCCTATAAAACCACCATTAGAAAAGTTTGTTACCTCCTCACACGTTTCACATCAGTAGGGTCCATATTTTCAGTCATTGCAGTTTCTCCTTCAACTTCCTCATAATCTGAGAGTTCTCTTGATGATCCACTTGTTGCTTGCCTTATTGAAGCCCCAGATCTACTCTGTATCGTTGGCAATAAAGGAATTCCAAGTGGTGCAGTAGCATTCTTATCATATGACCTGCATAAATCATTCCCAGCTCCTACATGGGTAACAGGAAAAAGTGGATGATATTCCGAGTACATAACTTCTTATCAAGACATACTCAGCTCTATAAATACTCAATGGAGAAACCCAATCTAAGAAAAGTAGAAGGAATAAGATCAAAAGTGGATGCCTTTGCAGAGATGCTCCTATATCTAGACATGGTATACATCATACAATTAAACATATACCATTGTAAATGCATAAAAAGAGAAATGCAAACCTTCAAGGGGGGCTTGAGAACCCAGTTGCAAAGCATCGGAAGCCTGTTGCCCACTGTCAGCTAAAGAAGCAGAATCTTGAGCTTTCACTAAAGATCCCTATGACACGACCAGAACATATCAGCTAGCGTCTATCTATACAGAAAAGAGCATTGCCTCAAATCTATTTCAACCCAAGATAAACGAAGAGGAAAGATCACACGCAAAACAAAATATGAGACGCGATCACACATTTATTGGGATCGGTACACTATGCTAATTTCGGGATTTTAACTTTCATATCAAAAGCTCTTTATAGTTCAGCAATGATTCAATTTAATCAGATAACAGAGAAAGCTTCACACTTTCAAAGGCCAGACACTTTAAGTAGCCTAATTAGCAAAGACAGTGATCTATTCATTATGATATTACAAACCTGGTTACTCGGTAATATCTACTGTCTAAAATGCTAACCCTTATCCTTATTTGGATCCCTTGTCTTGGTTTGGTCAATCATCAAACAGGGTACTGCTCTTCTTTCATATAACTCCTTGCCTTAGGATCTACCCCTTGTTTTCTTTCTGAAAAATTACATCCACTCCAGAAAAAATTTACTTTTGCTATTACAATGAAGGACCCACAAATCCACAACCAAATTTCCCAGTCAAACTAAAATAATTTCTTTTAACTTTTCTCCCTCCTCTTCTTGTTCATTCTATGAGGCCCAACATCGACCAATCTCAGCCTAAATCTACCCACCTAAACAGTAACAGAGAAACACACACCAAACAAACCAGTACAAAACCTTCATCCCTCTAGAACAATAAAAAACTACTCCTAAATCTTACATTCACCAACAATCAAAACACAGTCAAAAGTAAAAAAAGACTCCAACTTTATCCAAACCCACCTACTAAAATCACCATATCTACCAAGTTACCAAGTCCCAGTTCAGTTTTAACCAGATTTTCACAAAACCCAGAAAGAAAAGCACTAACCTTTACACGAGACAAGGCCACAGCAGCACAAGCCAGATCGAGCTTGGTCTTGAGGAAGGCCTGGTACTCCTCAGAATCAACAGGAACATTAGGAGCCTTAAACGGCGCCGCACTGCTGTTAGTGTTTGTGGGGTTTGGCCCATTTGGTAAGGCCATACTTGTTGCATTGACCTTGGTTTCTTCAACATCATTTTGAGCTTGTGAGGAAGATGAAGGTGAAACAGAGGCTTCTTGTTGGAGAAAACGCTGGAAGGCCCACTCTGAAGCGCTCCTGTTCATTTTGGAAAGCTCATCTTCATCTTCATTCACATTAGTTCCAGGTGGTACTGGTGCAGAAGAAGAAGAAGACCAGAGATGGTCTGACATTTCACCCATGGAAGAGAACACCCTATCCATCTTTTGTTTTTCTCTCTCCTATTGTCTAGTTTGGATTTTATCTGATTTGGGATCCTTTAATATGTCTACTTTTACTATCACTATGGAAAATTGGGAATCAATTGATGTGTATTAAATGGGAAATTTTTACGTTTGTTTTTTGATGGTGAGATGGAGATTTTCTGTATTGATTATGGCAAATTTTTTGGATAATTATATTCTGTGGGGTCCTTGAAAAAACTAAAATTCAAAAGAAAATTGATAGGGAAAACGTTTGTGGTTTTGTGGGGGAGATCTTTGTGGGGGAAATGAGGTTTTGCTAGTTTTCTTTCCTATCTATGGTGTTCACACAATTTGGAAAATCAAAATTTGGGTTGGTTCTTGGTATATGGATGGAAGAATTGACATGTTTGGAAACTTGATTAAATGGATTGATTCACATTTGAGAATTTAGGTGAGTTATGATAGGGTTTTTGCAAGACTTATTCAAAGTGTTTGAATACATAGAACTCATTCAAGATGGATCAAGGAAAGCAGAGGATGTGGTAATGTTAAAAACGTTTCTAAGTAAGGCACATGACAGAATAGTAATATCTCACCGTATATATGAGCATTTGAATCTCATCTCACGTTTAATACATATATAAAGAAAAATCGAATTTGAGACCTCATCTAATATTATGAAGAGAAAAATCACTAGATAAATAGTTAGTTTTGTATTAATGACGTTCAAGCCTTATCTTTCCACTCTGATTAGAAACTGAAGCAAACAAATGATAGATGTGGTAAGTAGTAATCAAGTCATGTCCATCCTTTTTTAATCATATCTTTGATTTCTTTCGGCTCAAGGAAACATCAAAATGGCTCTTCCTTTAAATGTGAAAGGAAGAGAAGACTAGTTCTTTCAGATTGGAGGAGTGATTTGCAAGCTAAGAAGAGGGGATGCGGCGGCTCTTTTTCCATTCCATAATCCTCTTGTGGATAAACACTAAATCTCCCCCACACACTTTCTTTGAGGGTCCAATATGTTCTCATTTTTAAGGCACCTAAAGTCCCATTTGTCTCTTCCTCTTTGCTCCTCTTGGTGCTCCTACCACTAGACTTTAGCCTTTGTAACTTTTTGCTTTCAATTCCTTGGACCCTTACCATAATTAAACAAAAATTGACCTATCACCCTGTCCCTGTGCTTTTTCTTTTGAGCCAGTATAGGCCCCAAGTTACTGTATTTTATAAAGGTTCCATTGATGAATGAAATGCGTCAAACACTTGTGGCGGACGTCCATTGGAAGGTTCTTTCACGATTTTTTTTTTTTGGGGGGGTTAGAATTAACTAATCTCCGTTTGCCTTCAAGCTTATCCATAATGATCTTTAAGTAGGGAAAGGTCATTTTCAGATGCACAAAGACAAACCAAAGAGTGGCAAGGACCAATATATTTTACTGAAGTAGAATAACACCCAAATTGCATTGGTATTTATAAATAGACGCACAAGGAATCTAGAATACACAGATGTAGCAAACCAACTGCAAGCTGTCTGTAATATAGCACTTGGTGTGCACAAAGGCAAAGAGCATATATGGTATCAAATGCAAAACTTATTTGGCGACCTGATGAGTAAAACATAACCAAATACGTAACGCTGATCAACGCCTGTCTCCTGCCACGGATTCGGCAGAGAAGAGGTACTTGACTCGCGAAAGAACTGAGTCACTCGCAGGGTCGTACGGATGATCCTTGGAAGGGATTTCCAATATAGCTGGAACTGGCTTGTTGTAGCTATCAACTAGAAACCTTATCATGTTTGCCACCTGGTAAGAAAGAAGGGAAAAGTCATAATTCTCATCCTGAACTTAAGCACATAAGGACATTACCTTGCAAACCAAAGAAGCCATAACCATAAGTTGAAGTACTTCTTCAGAGTATGAGAACTTACGTATTGACTGATTAAGACAATTGCAATGTCATCCTTTGTGGTAAACTCTTTGAATGCATCCTCAATTTGTTTCATTGTTGTTTCTGAGCAGAAAAACAGAAACACATACTATTAAAAAGGAAATGAGCACCAGCGAATGAACCTCTATTGAAATGTTAATATATAGTAAAACAAAAAAAAATACAATGCCTAAGATTCTTGCCAAAAAAAAAAAACAAAACTAGATTTTTCATTGAAGGAGCAGGCTTGTAGTTTGATTTCAACAGCTGCTAGTAAGAAGAAAGAAGTAAAATGAAAGCATCATGACAGCAAAACAAATTTAACTTCTCTGCCTTACCCACTATGTAGCCTTATACTTTGCTTCACTAATCAACCATACAAAATCATCCTCTTGTAAAAACAAAAAAAGATTAACTTTCACCATCAACAGAAGGCCTTAAAACTTGCAACAAACCAATTTCTCATCAAAAAGAGAAACTATTTTTGGTAGGAATTTTACATAGAATTCATTTCTTAGAAACTTGTAACTTCCTTCCCTTTGCCCACCCAGTCACCTTTCATTCAGTATTAGTTGGAAATAGTATCTTATATATAGATTCAGGGTTATAGACAACAATTGGCATTTTAATCTGACTGCCTATCTTCATGCATATAAAAAAGCAAAGGACAAATAAGGACGAAGTTCCAATATTCAAGCATCAACAAAGCTCAGTCAGAAAAGGAAAAAGAAAACATCCATAGCAGTAACTTTACTTGAATCAACTATAAGATAATTTGTCTTTCTGCGCAAGTCAACATTGCCCACTCCAGCCAGCAGAAATCCAGTTATAGTGTCCTACATGATAACAATCACGTCATCAAGTGGGTATTCCACATTCATAAGATGTGATTCATCTCCATCATGGATAAATAATAGAATACTCGTAACACTCATAAACACCCTTTTTAAAAAAACTGCAGATGGGGGTGTAAGCATGAACCTTCTGACACTCATACCACAGAATAAAAAAGATCCTGAGCACCCAAACGTCTAGTGTTTCATGGTGTAATTAAAATACAAAAAAGTAGTAACGAGTTTATAATCTCTAAGGCAAGGCAGCTACCGAATAAAATAACAAACGCTATAACTCTCTGGAAAATAACACACGATTTCCTTTAAATCAGCGGAAAAGAAGTTTGTTTCCTCTAATTCATAAGACACAAAGTGGGGAAGCAGAGATGAAAACTTCAGTTGCATCAACATTGTACCGAAGTCGAAAAAAATCCTAACTGAACATCATCAAAACAGTTTGGTCCCAAATCAGCACTATTTACATGTACAAATATGACCAACTAAAAATCGAAAATTTACGAAGCAGAAAATTATCCATACCTCATCAGCGATCATGGCAATGAGCGCCGAGCTCTTATTAGGGATAGCAGCTCTTCCAGCCATTATAAGTTTGATAGTAACTACACCAAGAACAATAAAACCCATCAAATATAATTGAATTTGCCTAATTTACAAGGCAGGCAGGCATGTGAGTATAGTCATCATATCATATCAGGAAATTTAATCTAGTAAGAGTAAAAGTTGAATCATCATATTATCAATTATGCAAATCAATTATATAAAATCCTGAACTGGGATGGAAAATCGATCACTGATATTAAGAATTTGAAAGAAATGGAATCAGAGAAAATAAGTCGTGTACCTTGGAATTGATAAGAGAAACTCTGCTTCAGTATTACAGATCTGTGCAGAAAGAGGGAGAGGGAGAGGGAGAGACCCGAAAAAACCAAAATAAAGCACCTCCTGAATTCGGATCCGGGTCGAACCTTTTTTTTTTTGGGGTTACATGGGCCAAAGGCCCAAACAAAAAATTGTTTACAGGATTTGTTGACCTGACCTTCTGCACATAGGATGTGCAAGACAATGTTGGATGTGCAGGCCCTGAGAATTTACAATGTATTAAGTTAGGATGACAAGTTAATTGGCCATCACCGATAGTTGTGAACCCTTTATAAGTTTTCCTTTGTTATTTTTCGGTCTCTTTGCCATATATTGTGTTCTAAATTCTCAGGCTTTTTATCATTGATTCATCATAGTTGTAGGTGTTTTTTTTTGGTTTGAAGCATCTATCTTTTAGATATGTCATTATCATTTCGGAAAGGGAAAATCGTCCAAACAGTGTCTGAACTTTTCCAGACTATTAATTTTCATACCTATACTTCAAAAAATATCAAAATGGTACCTGAGTGTTTGAGCCCGACCCAATTTCCGTATCTAACAACAGTAAAATCGTTAACGGAGTTAACTTTTGAAGGATATTTTCGTCATTCTACTATTCATCATCTCCATCCTCCTCTTCTCCTCCTCCAACGTGTCACTCATCTCCTTCCTAGCTCCACCCTCCCCCGCATCGTACCTTCCATGAACAGATCCTCTATAGAAACGTTCCCTCACTTCTCCCTTCCCATCAGACCATCACTCTCACAAACCCAATTTTTATAACAACCACTCTTATATTTTTCTGCGATTCTTTTTTTTTTCTTTTAATCAAAGAAAATGGAAAACCCGACCCTTGCCGGTCTGTTGAAGAAGGCCGCCTCGGAATTCCAGAACCGCCGCGCTATTTCCGTTTCCAGCAAATTCGACTTGACCCATGCCCGATTACATGAGCTCCGTCGGAGAAAACCGGTAGCTAAAGTCTTCGATCAACAGAACGCCGAGGCTGGAGTCGAGTTCTCCGAGCTTGGTTGTTATGGTTTTCCATTTTCCGGCGAAGATTTTAATGGAGTAGGTGAGGGAGATGAGGGACGAGATGGACTGAATGGCTTGCCGGAGACTTGATTCTCCGACCGCGGAGGGTTGGTCTGGTTCTTTGCCTTGACTGCTGCTCTGCTTTTCTTCCCCCATTGTGGTTGTTGGAGCTCAGTCCCTAAGCTTGCAGGTAAATAACTTAGTACTCCAACTCCTAAAGTCCATCACTTTCAACAGGACTAAACAAAAAAAGTTACTTTCTCTAATTATGTGTCATATGATTATGGTGTATGACGGTGTACATGATTTTCAGGCCTACAAAGATGGGGGAAGACCGGAAGAGCTGCAGGTTGAGGTGGATAAACTACCTGAGGCCTGATTTGAAGAGAGGTCCATTCTCACAGCAGGAAGAGAATTTGATAATAGAGCTTCATGCAGTTCTGGGCAACAGGTACTTGATCTTTTTTCTTTCTTTTCTGGAAATTATTCAAGAGCTTTTATTCATCTTCTGGGTTTTAGAGAAAATGAGGTTTTGTGCTACAACAAGTGGTCAGATTGCAGCTCAATTACCCGGAAGGACAGACAATGAGGTGTTGGTGATGGTGAAAAGAAAAATAAACATGAAATCTTAGTTCACAGCCCCTCCAAACTCTAAACTCCAAGGAGAAAATAAAAGAACTAGAACTCTGGTCATTGCACATGCAAATGCATAGACATAATTTATGTTAAGTAAATTAACCCAGTAAGAGAGGTGTTGGTGATGGTTTCGGTGGAGGAGGAGAAGAGGATGGAGACGGTGAATAGTAAAATGACGAAAATATCCTTCAAAAGTTAACTCTATTAACGATTTTACTGTTGCTAGGTACGGAAATTGGGTCGGGTTCAAACTCTCAGGTACCATTTTGATATTTTTTGAAGTATAGGTATGAAAATTAATAGTCTGGAAAAGTTCAGACACTGTTTGGACGATTTTCCCTTTCGGAAAAATGATGGGTATTCCCAAATGAATCTGCTAAGATGTGGAATTTCTCGTTTGTTGTTGTTGGTTTTTCCGGTGATAATAAATGCCATACTGAGGTCATTGTTCTTGCCACACAGGAGGACCAGCAGACTGACAAAGATCTATTGGAGTCTCTTTGCAAAGCATGGCGTTAGAGGGGGACTATGGGGACAACCAAAGACAAGATTCAGCTCATTGTACCAAATTGCTGTTTTCGGCTAAAGATGAGTGGTGGGGAATAAAGAAATAACTGAATAGCTTCCGATTGTCAGTTGTGTCTCTACGGCTTTCAAAATTCTATATCGAAAGGCTTGGTAGATGCATACATTGTGCCGATGTGGAGCAAGAATGCTAACAATGGTGAGGGAGATTATTTGGTGGAGAACAAGAGGATTCCTCATCCTTGTCCTTGCACAATCTGGAGTTTGTGGTAACAGAGAGTGCATTGGCTGACACATGTAAGTTTGAAGAAATATCTTCTCAACAAACCAATGAAAGATGGCAAGATGGTGATGAACCTTGCAACAGTTGGTCCTCATTGGTCATCTAATAAGAGCATGATGCATCATTTTAAAACATTAACCTCCTAAAAAGTAGGTGAACATGATTGAAGTATGACAGAGTTAATTACAGAAACTCCCGAATAAGAACGAAGAAAATTTGTGCAAATGATTCACTCTATCAGTAGTTGCACCATTGCATGATGTTTGCAATAAAAAAGAATCGAGTTGGATCTGTCAATGTGTCAACTGCGCAGGCTGCTTTCTAAGAACATTTTGACATTGAAACATGGATCTTTTTGGAAATACTGACTCAATTAAGGATTACCCACAAGGAATTGGTTTCATCGATCCATCACTATCACAGGTTCATTAAGGGAAGTACAAAGAATATCTTCCCAATTGGCTGCATTGAGTTGAACACCGACTTCACATTCACTTCCCTTATCCCCCTACTACTCTACTAGTACTTGAGGAAAGCAGGAGGAAGAATATGGTAGAGAGAGCTCAAATGATATGAGCTGCCACCCAATAAAAGGTTTTGAATTATTGTAATCTCCTCATCTTCTTCTTTAATCAAAATTTTATTTATCTAATTTTAGAGAGATTAGTACTCATTTCCTCTAATAAATTTGTATTGCCCCCCAATAAAAAGTTATTATTGGGGGGGGGGGGACAATAAAAGTTTATTTGGGTTTTATTGGGGGTAATAATAATCTCCGGTGACCTATGACATCTCTGACGACTTCTTTGGAGACATCAGACGAGTTTTCCGACAGAGTCCCGTGACCTATCACCGGAATCCAGCGACTGGATTTCGGCGGCCGATGACCATAGTTCGGCAAAGTCTCCTATGCTCTCTTCCATTTTCTCTCTCTATGTGACAAAATGGTGAGGGCAAGATAGTCACACAAAAAAAAAACTTAATTTTTTTGAAATAATGGTAATTCCATTGATAATAGCGCATGCTAAGAAGACCATTACATACCCACCCGCTGACACATAATAATGGCCAGAACAAGGTTTCGTGGAGGAGTCACAGTGACACATAGGATAGACCAACTATATTTGAACTTATCGCTCACTTAAAAGCGAGCCTATAAGCTATGGAAAAAACCATAGCGAATAGACAAGCCAAACTACACTCATTAGGTTCCTAATACAAGGAAATTTATGGTAATTAGACAAAAAGCTAAAAACATAGGTCTGGGGAAAGAGCCTAAACCCTAGCCCAAATTTAGAAGTTAATGGACTAAGGTAGAACCTCAGCCCAACAAAGCCCAACAGGGCAATCACCAAGGAGATCTCCAGGCCCAGCAACCCGATTCGGGCCCAGTCCGCCATCCTTCCCATCACCCTCGTCGTACGTCGTCTTCCGGCAGAGATCTTCCTATCCGGGTTCCCCGACCCCACGGCCCAACACCATCGATCGAACCCATGGCGGCACTGTCGGTGCAAGATCTAAACCGCCACGACCTGCATCACCCGTCGCCTAAGCCACGCCGCCGAGACCTGCATCACAACGGACCAAACCATCCCCGATCCCAGCCTTGCAAACCACACCGCCATCGATCAAGATCCATTACGCCGGCGGTCCAAGAAACCCATTAGCGGGGATAGAATACCAGCCTGGACAGCACGACCATCATCGTCTCCACCATCCCAGTTGAAACAACTGACAAAACCAGAGAGAATCCCCCTGACGGTGTCCCATGGGTAGTAGTTCTCCCGATCGACACCAAATCCCATGACGGCGGGAGGCCAAAGGCCAGACCCGACTTCCGAGCGCCACCGGACGAGAAGAAATTTGCAACCTGAAGGTTTTTTAGGGTTCAGCCTTCTAAGCAGATGCTTTTAGTTGGAATCCTCAAGATATGGCATGGTTGAAGGAGATATATAAGAAGCTATAAATAAAAAACTTAATTGGGTATTAGGGAACAACTTATAAGAGTTATAATGGGTAAGCAGAAAAAAAATATAAAAAAATGGTATAAGGATGAAAAACTTTCCTAGAATTAGTGTAACGAGGCATTTCCCTTATTTTCTTTTTACCTTATGCATTGAGCCCCACAAAAATTAGACAATTTTATTAGTCTTTGCCACTACATGGCAATGTCACATTGTAGTCCATGATCATAAGATAATGACTTCGCTGGTTGTACTTTAGTTTTCAACATTTCACCGCCTAGAGTTTGTGGGTGCATTTAGTAAGGTGTTGCCAAATGATTTTTTTTTTTTTTTTGACAGATGCAAAACTCGTTCAATATGTTTTGTTGGCAAAACATCAAACCAAGATGGTCGGATGGTGATGAACCTTGCAACATCCCCTCATCATTCGTCATTTAAAGATGCATAATTTGAAAATATTAAACTATTCCTCAAGAGTTGGTGAACATGGTTGAAGTTCTCCAAAACACTCCCAAACGGAGAGGATCCAGAAAATTTGTGCAAATATCTTACACACTGAGCAGTTGCACCGTTGAATGCTTGTTTGAGACAGAAAGAATTGAGTTGGATATGTTAGTTACACGTGCTACTCTCCTGAAGTTTTTTGATATTGCTGATACATGGATTTTTTCGGAAATATTGACTGAATTAAGGATTTCCCATGAGAATTTGGTTTCATTGATCAATTCACTGTCACAGGAAAACAACAAGTTTCTCATTAAGGTACCAAATACAGAGAATATATTGCCAACTAATCACTTTGAGTTGAACACCAACTTCACATTCACTTCCCCTATCCCCCAACCAGTACTGGAGGATAACAAGAGGGAGGAATGTGGTGGAAAGAGTAAACCATGACATGAGCTTTATCATCCAGTGCATGCTTATGAAGGTAATGAAACCCAATTTAGGTTTTGGACCGATGGATAGGCACAAGCTAGCAAGTGCAGCAATTGAAAAGTGTACTGGGTTAGAAAAATGCAGGTTTGTACCCACAAGAGCAGCTGTTGGTGTCAGCATTGCAAGTCTGATCAAGAACGAGTATTTGTTGGTGGATAAGAATGACAACAACATCAGTCTTTGTACCCCTTCCTCCACCAGCCTTTGTACCCCATTCACCCTCTCCGGCTGACAAGAGTGGTGTATGGGCCATTCTTTCAACAATTTCTAGCATATTGGCGGTGGTGATTGCTGGGTTAGGACTCGAAAACCAGCATCGTGCGGTCCAAATCAAATATGAACAAGACTTTAGGGAGAGATTAAGGTTGGTGTATTGTATTTATACCCACTTTTTTTTTTTTTTTTTTTCCATTCAAGTTTAGATTTTAAATGATTTGGAATGTTTTGAAGTCCATAGACTATAATGGTGTGTTTGGATGAAGGAAAAAAAGAGGGAATTTAAATGAAAATGATGAATTCATAATTCCTAAACATGAATTACCTCGTTTGACATTCTAAATGTGAAAATTATAAATTTTTATGTGGAAAAAGAATGAAGGAACTGATTCTCTAATTTCCTCACTTCAATTTCCATCAAAATAGATGTCACTTCAAATTTCCTGCAAAAGTTTCTTCTTATCTCTTTATTAGTTTCCAAAACAGTATACTTCTTCTTTCTTAATATTTTAGTTTTTTTTAAACTTTGTTAATTTATTATACATTCCAAATTCTAAAAATCTACAACCAAGTAATGGAAATTGCAACTAATGAAATTTTAATTGATAAAGTTCTAGATTTTAAAATTTTCTCATCCAAACGCAGCGTAAATGATAGATTTGTGTGGATTGTATGTTGAAATCTTGTGTCTCACAGATTTTGATTAACATTTACGTGGTGGAAGCCAAAACGATAGAGTTGAGAGGTTTTTCAGTATCTTTTTGCAACTGTCATTTACTAAATTGCTGTTTAATTGCAACAGATTGATTACTTTCTTTTTTCTTTGAACAAACAATGGATTGGTTGCTATATCTTTGTTTCCTTGTGAATGATTGTGTCAACCACAAGCAGAAGTGCTTCAGAACATGAATGCTTATCATTTTGCTGTTTATTACTATGTCTATCGTATCGCTTATTTCTCTGTTTCTTGTTAACAACTACGTGTTCCTTTCAAAAAAAACAACTACGTGCTTGCAACATTTTTCTTTTATGTAATTTTTAAAATTCTTCAACAAATGTTCTTCAAGAGCAGGAGGAAAATACATTTCATTAACTTATGAGCAATGTTTTTGGATTTGATTTTGAAGAAGCATTTACTTGTTACTACTCTTTTTTGTTGTTGTTTTAATGCAACAGCTTGGTCGCTATGACTTTGTTTTCTGTGAATAATTGTGTCAACAACAAGCAGAAGCACTCGCTTCAGAGCTATGCATGCTTTTCATTTTGCTATTTTCTGCTGTTTGAGCCCAAAAGTATTTTTTGCAATTTCCTTTAAGAGGATTCAGCATAGCGGGCTGATACTTGCGACCCAAAAATAAGTCTACTTGGGTTTGGGTTATAGTTTTGCCCATTCCGGAGTCCATAAGGAAAACGAGCCCTTATAGGATTCGAGTAGCAGAGACCGATTAGGAATCTTCAATCAATAATCCTTTTTTGGCAAGGAACTGTTGAAACCCCAGTTATAAATACCAGGTTTCAATGGACAACAAAACACACAACTCTTCATTCAACTAATTGCACAGATTATCAAAGCCTCTCAGGATCAACCTACCTTCAATCTAGTTGAAACCAGCGAAGCAAGGGTAACGCCCTCGCAACCCAGCAAAGCAAAAGTCACGCTTTAACAAAACCCGTGTTTTCTCCTACTTTCCGATGATTGCTCTACTTAGTCTACAACACTAAGTATCGACTCGGTGATGCAAGAGATCACACCACAAGTCCTTATCCGTAAGGCAAAAAGTATTTTTCCGAAAGGCAGAGAAAAGAACCTGGTGACGAGGTTAGTGCTTTCCTCGTCCACAGCGTTTAAGAAGAAGTCAGGTCAAGGGACGCCCCGATGACTACACCAAAAGGTGTTGGCACGCTCGCGCACTCAAAAGAGATAGTTTGCTATCCAGACTGATTTTGGAGCCAAACAGCTGCTATGAAATTTGCTCTGGCCATCTTACCGTTGATTTGAATTTGTGATAAGAAAGTTAGCTCCTAATTGTAAGACCTTATTGAACTAGACATCAACACTTTCTGCAAATTGACATTGTGAGGAGTTTTAGAGTTTCAGTTTGTAACATCAGAGTATTTAATAAAGCTTGTAATCGAAAATAGTTTTATTAATGCAGTCTGTTTTTGAATTTGAATTCAAACATGTATGGTTATTTAGATTAATCCATTCAGATAAACATAAGGAAGTTATAAGGCAGTTGCTTAATGGAAGGAACTGCCACAACAGTTTTTCTGATATAAGGAGGATTACAACGTCCTCATTTGATCCCTGCTAGAACATCAAACCTCAAACAAAATTGTCCCATTAACAATCTGAGATTGAGGGTGCATCTAGGAGAAGCATCAATGGATTATGGAACTACATCCTGTTAGTATCATATACTTTTTATCAGTTTTGTTTTCTAGATATAATGTTCAATATGCAGCAGATTCTTGATTCATGTTGTTCTAGAATTACAATCTTATATTTGGCATAGCCTTGTTAATAATCAAGTATTTAGATGTTCAGAAATAAATTGCATTCTAACAATTGGTATCAGAGCCTACTATGCTCAAATTAAGATTGTTAAGATATTCATGTTTCGGTTCAAGTCTCATGATCACATCTTACATATTGCTGCATAACAGTTTCATGTTCTGGAATCCTTACTGTAATTCAAATTTGTTCGATTAATGCATAAATGGTGCTTATATATGTTCAATTTGTGATTTTCAATTACACTACAAGATTGATAAAATCATCATGCTTTATTTATGATACATATCTCTGCAAGTTGATTAGATGGTGTATTACAATATTCCTGAATATGTGTTTGACAGAATATAATTTCAGAAATTGCTGCATATATGATCACAACATAGTATGCTGCCAAAGTAGCCATGTATTCATGATTATATGCAAACTGAAGTGCTTTCTGGATCATGATTATGCATATATATATATCCTGCCATCAAAATGGTTGTTATATAAATGCATAAACTGATTCATTTATCAACAGAAAACAAAAGACTCACTTAAACTTAAAATTAATTTGATTCTAGTTTCCAAAGAAATTAGTATTCAAACATTTGGTTATTTGAGTAGCATATACATGTCATTAGACATTCATATGATATCAGAGAAAAGTGTGTCACAAATGACACCAAAATTCTTGAAAATACCATAGAAATTAGTCTGCTGATTAATGTATTTGCACTTCATTAAAATGTTGTTCAAAATTTGAATTAACATTTGGGACATATATTTTTAGTGCATAATTTCAGTTTTACAGCACTACTATGACTGACTTAGATTGAATTGCATACAGCCATGCATTTTCTTATAAGTATCAATCAGATTCAGTTGCTCAATGAATTGAACTTAAGAAATAGAAAGGTGGAGTTGAACTGCATCTAAGAATCCAAGATTTTGATCATATGTTGAGGGAGGAACCACCTGCAAAATTAATTGTAAATAAAGCAGATGCAAGAGTCTAACATGGAGAGGATGCGTCGAGAAGGAATAAGCAATGATGATGAGATACGGACAACGATGTTGAGGGAACTCAGGCTTTGGGCATCTTAAAGAGGGCATACACTTACTCGAACTGTAAAGGGGATGATATATTATTTTTGAGCTCTTAAGATGTTGTTTTTCTGGATTCTGCATTAGAGATGGACATTCGGGAAGGTTCACAAGAAATTGGTTCTATGATGCGAGACATTGGTTTGGACGATTTGACCTCGGAGAGGTCACCTTCTTCCAGGAGTTTAAGTAGAACAAGCAGTTGTGTGAATTCATTGTACAAAGGTCATGAAGTTGGAACTACTTTGATGAAATATATATATATATGTTATATGTATGTATATGATTGCATGCCAGATATATGGAAAACAAAAGGCAAAGAAAGATCTCCATGCTGATGAAATTTTATATCTAATGAAAACTAAGGAAGCACTTCGAATTGCCTATATTGATGAGGTTTCAACTGGCACGAATGAGAAGGAATATTATTCTGTTCTTGTCAAGTATGATAATTAATTAGAGAAAGTAGTTGAATTCTATTGCATTAAGTTGCCTAGTCCCTTAAAGCTCGGAGAGGGAAAACCAGAGAATCAAAATCATGATATTATGTTCAATCCTGTTGATATGAACCAAGACAATAACTTTGAGGAGGCATGCAAAATGCGGAATCTATTGGAAGAATACAGGCACTATCATGGTATCCGGAAGCTTACGATCTTGGGAGTTAGGGAGCATGTCTTTACTGGTTCTGTTTCACACTTGCTTGGTTTATGTCAGGTCAGGAAACAAGTTGCCATCTTAGGACAACAGGTGTTGGTAAATCCTTTGAAAGTTCGAATGCATTATGGTCATCCAGATGTCTTTGATTGATTTTGGTTCTTGAATTGAGGTGGCATCAGTAAAACTTTCAGGGTGATTAACATCAGTGAAGACATTTTTGCTGGCTTTAATTGTACTTATTTGCATGGAGGCAACGTCACCCACCATGAATACATCCAATGGTTGGACTATCTCAATTAGTGCATATTTTATTGAACATTCAGAAAAGTCAAAAATTTCAAATTCGGCAGTTCAGAAAGAGGGATAAGAATTTTTAGAACTCTTAGAGCAACTTGTTATAATGAGATGTTCGACCAAAGTGAAATAGAAGAAAAAAAAAAGGTTCAAGAGCAGAACATACAAACCAGAGTTTAGAAGAAATGGAAAAATTGGAGTGAGAAAGGTTAGGGTATCCAGGATTATATATTTGTAATATGTGGTAACACAAATGTTGTATTTTGGTCCACAGTTTGGCAGGTTTGAAAGAACAATAAATTAAATGAGTTTTACAGAACTGAGTAAAGCAACTGGCAGCCTTCAAAATATATCAATGTCTTCACCAGTTTATTTTGGCCAGTAAAACCAAGATCTTCCAGAAACCTCTCCAAATGAAATGTCTCACAGTAGCCCAACTTTTGTGAAGAGAGATGATCGATAGATGAAATTGTTTGAGCAACTGTGCAGCGAGCTATGCGCTCTAAAAGTGGCCTCTTGATATTAAGAACAAGTGATATGTCTTTTGCAAGAAGATATTTCTGAGCATCTCAAGAAATAGATTTCTCCACCAGAAGGATCAGGGTGGCGTGCTTCGATCTTTGCTACTGTCATCTTTAAATGGTCCATCTCCTGCTGTAAAAGAGTATCAAAACTTGACAATAGGTTAGAAACTCGCTGGTACTCAAGACCACCACCAAGAATCATGAACCGAGGTTTCTCCATTTGAGATGAAGAGAAATTTTTACTCTTCGCATAAGCACTCAATGAAGGTAAGAATGAAGCTACAGCACTTCCTCCTGGGCACTTCCACGAGCATAATATTTCAGCAGCAAGCCAGGATCGAGTCGGCTTTTCATTTGTTGCTTCCACAAAGAGAGGGAGAGTATATCTAACATAACCCCCAACAGCTCTATCAATCCCAATTTCTGATATCATCTTGTCAATAAATGAAATTAACTTGCAGTGGCCAAAGTCTTGGATAAAAAAATCCTTGGCAATTATTCCCTCTGGCCTGCAAAAATTATGAACTATCAACAAAGGCCATCTATCACCTCAGCAGAGAAGTTGGTCCAGCAGATTTTGTTCCTTATAGGGACCCTGAGAGAGACAGTCTAGAATTTCAAGCTGATTATATTGTGTGAAGTACTATCAGGTAATGTATCTTCTTTAGTCAGTCAGTCATTTATGAAGTCATCATTTGATATCTATCATTTGAATAAAATTAAGTTTCAACATTTGGTTGCTGTATAGGTAGAACATGTACATATGCAGAACCATGTACATATAAAGAGCCTGATACTGATATACTAAATCAGTGAATATGTACATATGCAGAAAAACTTGATACTGATATGCCAAATCAGTAAGTTAATACAGCTCTTTATCTAGTTGAAATTAATTTTGGATCAAACATGTTTTACAAATCGATTACTGTAAATAAAGTAAACATGTACAAGATCATACTTGAGGTAGTTTCATGTAATTTTACTTGCTGCATTGTGATCATAGAAGACTAGTGATTTTCCAATTCATTGTAATCTTCTGTAGTTCAATGCAGTTTAGCAAAATTGACAGGACTTTGAAAAACAGATGATGTCCTTGAACTCTTGTGCACACTTAAGAAAACAACTCAACAATGTAAGTTGATTATGTATGATATCTAGTTCAGTGGGAGATTGTAAGACCTTATTGAACTAGACATCAACACTTTCTGCAAATTGACATTGTGAGGAGTTTTAGAGTTTCAGTTTGTAACATCAGAGTATTTAATAAAGCTTGTAATCGAAAATAGTTTTATTAATGCAGTCTGTTTTTGAATTTGAATTCAAACATGTATGGTTATTTAGATTAATCCATTCAGATAAACATAAGGAAGTTATAAGGCAGTTGCTTAATGGAAGGAACTGCCACAACAGTTTTTCTGATATAAGGAGGATTACAACGTCCTCATTTGATCCCTGCTAGAACACCAAACCTCAAACAAAATTGTCCCATTAACAATCTGAGATTGAGGGTGCATCTAGGAGAAGCATCAATGGATTATGGAACTACATCCTGTTAGTATCATATACTTTTTATCAGTTTTGTTTTCTAGATATAATGTTCAATATGCAGCAGATTCTTGATTCATGTTGTTCTAGAATTACAATCTTATATTTGGCATAGCCTTGTTAATAATCAAGTATTTAGATGTTCAGAAATAAATTGCATTCTAACACTAATAACAATGCGCTATAAGACCCAAATCCACAGGCCACCAAACCAAAAGGACTAACTTGAAACTTGTAAACCTGCTGGTCCTCTGTGCACTGTACAGAACAAAACTGGTGCTTAGCAGCTTTGACTGATTAAGTTTGAGACTTTTCATTTCTAAAATCCCCTCGATCGTTTTTACATTCACCTCATGCAACACACACCACACCATCTCCAGACTTTCTTAAGTTTTAACTAAGGATTGTCTTGCAAATCATGCCTTTCAGGCTTTCATGTTGGATTCAGAAAACCCTGAGGCTGACAATGTTAATTAAGTTAGGATCACAAGTTAATTAACTGGCCATCAACGGTAGTTCTCAGCGATCTGTATTTGTCAGTCTCTTTGCAATTGGGTGTTAAATTCTTAGGCCTCGTACTCTCAGGTTTAGAATTTCGCAGTTTCTTCTTCGTTGGTTAAGGCATCTATGGTTTTTCTCTATAGTATGTTCTACCCTTCTATGGGTGTTATAAGAACTTCTACCCTCACTACTAGAATAATGCTAATAGACATCATGTCTTTAAAATCGGTTAAGATTTCAACTGATGTAAATTGCGTTTATAACATCGGTTCTAAAAAATCTGATTTCTATAAAATAATTAACATCGGTTCTTATACTGAACTGATGTCTATACTTTTCAAACAAAATTTAAAAAAAACGCGGAAATGTACTAAGTCTAAAATTAAGGAAGCGGGAGCCAAATTTTCACTCCCTCCCAACACTTAGTCAGATTTCCACGACTGATTGACTAGGTTTTCCTCTACTTTTCCCCACACCGGCCGCGATACAGAAACACCGAGACAGACTTCCTCTTTCACCCACACCGCGACCGATCGTCCTCTTTCCCCACACCGCGATACAGAGACACCGCAACCGAAGTCATCTGTCGCCCCCGTCCAGTAACCGACGACCTCTTTCGCCTTCTCTGGCTCCGATGGCTTGATTTCCTCCTCCTTGTCCGCCTTCTTCTCTCTCATCTCTCTTCTGAAATCCAGCGAATCTCCCAATTGCTGAGATCGAGAAGCCGAAGCCGGAGCTGCAGTGGCCGTCTGTCCTTTCTCTTTCCACGGGCCTCCCCTTCTCAGCCCCTCTCTTCGACCGTCGAGGCGGCGACGGCCATCGCTCTCATCGACAGTAATTTGCTTGAATCTATAGTTTTCTGGGTTTGTGATTTCGTAAATTTGATTCATGCTTGTGCTCTCTTTAATTCTGATTCAATTTTCGTTACCCATATAACGGTTGGAAATAAGATTAGACTTTTGTATTTTTCTGAATGTGATTTTAGGCACTTCTGAGGCAATTACGGCTATTAAGGAGCAAGAGAAGCAAATTAACGATTTTAGACAACATTAGTGGGATTATAAGACCTTCAAGGTACTTATCTAAGCTTCGACTAGTACTGAGTTGCTGAATTTTCAGTCCAGTGAACTTTAATAAGATATTTGGTGCTGTGTTTCAGATTGACGTTGTTATTGGGTCCACCGAGCTCCGGCAAGACGACGCTACTATTGGCTCTCGCCGGACGCCTTGGAACTGGTCTTTAGGTAGTGGTTTATCTTGCATACTCATGAAGTTTATGATAGTTGCTGATTTTGAGACTTCAGCTTCAATTAGTACTCATTTGTTTATGTTTGATCACTTTGAAGATGTCAGGTAGCACAACATACAATGGCCATGGCTTAAACGAGTTTGTGCCGCAGAGGACGTCGGCTTATGTCAGTCAACAGGACTGGTTTGCGGCGGAGATGACTGTAAGGGAGACTCTTGACTTTGCAGGACGGTGTCAAGGTGTTGGATTCAAATATGGTAAGGTTTGGGAAATGTGTACTTATTTGTGCATGGTTTGTGTTTGATGAAGTGTTGACATGAATGTTTGGTGACAGATATGCTAGTAGAACTAGCAAGAAGAGAAAAGATTGCGGGGATAAAACCCGATGGTGATCTTGATATATTCATGAAGGTACTTGTTCTTGCTACATGGAGAAAGGCATTGGATACATCTAATGAGGGATAGGCCAATCATTCTGCACATTGATAGATATAGGGTTTAGGGTTTAAAGAAAGAATAGATTATTTCTAATTCCTGAAGAGCGTGTAGGAGTTTGATTGTGGGAACCCAAAATGACCACACACTATGACCATAATGATTTGATTTCTAGATTGTCAGGAAAATAATCTCTTTCTCTACAAAAGGTAATTATACTTGGAATGTGATTTGGCTGAGGAAATCTCATGTAAGCTTTCTCTTTCTCTAAAAGAATAACTGAAACAAACAGGATATTCTTTTGAGTTTTCTGATGCAAGCTTTCTCTGTCTTAGACACAATGGGATGTTTCTAACTTTCTATACTGACTAATTATTTAGTTAATTAGTTCCTTTTCGTTTTCTGTTTTCAGCAGTTGTTGCAATTCGTTTTCATGACTCTTGCTATGTCAAAATGACTATATAAGTGGACCATATGTAAGTGCTAACTTCGCCATCCGTTTTCCTGTTTGTTCTGTTTTTGTCCCCTTTTAAATGCATTCTGGTAGCAAATGTTTGAAGTTACTTATATTTATTTCTCTGCAGCCTATCTACTTTTTGGTATGGATCATCATATTATAGAAACTCAAAGTCTGTTTAACTAAGCAAACAGATGATAAGTTCTCCAAGAACAGAGAAATTCTATTGAATCAAACCATGCAGCTTAAAAGGAAAACAAGACTGATTTTCCAAAAGCTAAAGGCGGTTGGTAGATGCCTAGACTTGAAGTGGCATGGCATTTAATAAATTCAAATTGTAAGTTATTGATCATTGGTGTTGCACTTGTGGTGATTCTGTTGATCATTCTCATCACCAAACACCCAAAGAATTACCTACACCCAACACGCATAACATCTGGAGCAGCAGCTTTGGTGTTTTCAGCCTTCTACATCATGGTATGATATTGTCATGGAAATATTTTGGATCTTTAAGTTTTTTGTTTACTCCTCTTTATAAAAGTTGATATCCTCTCATTCCATGTTGATATCTGGGATATAAAGTACCTGTTTCTCCCTCTGCAATGGATTGGCATGAATGCTATGCTTGTCTACGTTATGGCAGCTGAAGGCATCTTTGCAAGGTTCATCAACGGGTGGTATTACAAGGACCCCCATAATACGCTAGTACATTTACATACCTTCATTCTTTTCCTGCAATTACCATGTTAGATAGATTATTATCTCACCGAAACTCATTCGATACGACTGCTCATGCAGTCATGCTTGCTATACATAGCTGACTATGATTACTCGCATTCTCTTTTCCATTGAAGTGGTTTTATAGCTTTACTTTTCAGCTAATACTGATATGAGTAATATTTTTGCTACTTGTGGCAGATATATTGGATCCAGAAGCACATTTTTGTTGGGATTTGGCATTCAAGGAGAGTAGGCATTCCACTCTATGTAATCTTCGCAAAGATCTTGTTTTGGGGCATTGTCGCTGGCATTTTGCATTGGTTGGGCATATATTGGAAGCTTTAAATTCTACTTTTAGCACTTTGGATTCACTGTAGTGAATCTTGGACTCTTGAACTACTTGTTTATGCCTTTATTTCTTCTAAACTCTGTGAAGAACTGCAGTAGCTTAAACTTTTAATTTTTAATTTTTCTCTGAGAATAAATAAAGATATTTATATTTAATATTTTAAGTTACTAATTAGAACCTAATTAACAGGTTAAAAAGATAGCTTTAAAGATGACACCATTAACTAAAATAATGCCATGTAACGTGGAGCATTGTAGATTTTACCACTAATTGTTATGATATGGTTGTGCTCTGCGTTTTAGGGGTCTTTACCGAGCTTATTCAGCAGATGCAAGTAAAAGGTGCGCAGGTATGGGTTTCTTTGATGCCTCTCTTTATGGTCCTTTTCATGCTGGGGATAATTTGTTGATTGTCCAATGGTACTGCTAGATCTTAGCATATAATCATTTCTAGGAATTATGTTTGCTCTTGTTGTGAGATTGGAGTTTCCAGTGCTCTATCCTGGATATAGAACTTAGGGGACTATAAAACTGGCCTCTTTCTTATATGTTTGAAGTTTTGCACCAAGTTATTGCATGTCCACTTGGTTTTGGTTTTGAAATTTGAAATTGGCCTCTTTGACAGCGCCTTGGTATTGATAACATAGAGTTGAGTTCACCAAATGTTACTTGTACCGAGTCTACTCTTTGTCAAAATTCTGATTTTTTTGAGTGACCATTAAAGTACTCTATGGGTAGTATGAGCTTAGACAATGCATTTCTGGTAGTTAATTTCCTCAATGCAGCTTTAGTCCTCATAGCTTAGTTAAATGATGACTAATGTCAAGGTTGAGTCAGTGGAATTTCAAACTTTCTAGTTGATGCTCATGCAATAAGATGAATGTAAATTGTCATGAGGGAATAACTGGTACATGTGGCTTTGATTCACGAATGATTGCAGGACCTTTTATATACCAAGTCAGAAGCCAACTGACGCCAACCAAGTCAGGACCAAATTTTGTGATGCATTGCAGTACCTCTCTTACGACTTCAGGTTTTCAATTGTGCCCTTTATTTTCTTCGTAACTACCATAAGAAAAAATATTAGTTTACGTCCTTTTTGGTTGGGAGTTGATGTAATAGACATGATCACATGAATATAGTTTGGAACACCTGTAAAAAGGCAAATGGAGCGCTGAAAATTGTTAGTTTCTGGTACCGTGATAATCAACTCAAGTAAACTAGGATAATTTTTGTGCTTAAAATGATTATTTCCATGTTTCAACTTTCAAGGTAAAGAAAGTTGGTTGTTCTGTTCTATTCCAAATGAAGTAAACTATGCAGCTGAATTTGATAATATAAGATGGAAATCCAAATGTTCTGTTCAGGCTAATTCTTGACAATGATCAGGTCTAAACTATCCTTTGGAATGTGATAACATATAAGATGAAGTGCATGTTTATGCAAGCGGCATTTCTCTTTTTGCTGACAGCCATGATTTTATATGTTAGCCAGATAAGAACGACAAGGATTTGGATCGGGCGAGTGAGAGGCAGGATCTTGAAGGAAAAGAGCTAAAGCAAGAAACTACTTTGCATGAACTGGAGCTGGTTGCCGTCCATGCTCTTCATGAACTTGTTTCTTTAGTTCACAGTCATGTCAATGCTGCAGGGCAATATGATTTTGAGTAAGGCTAGATTTTGCTGACTATTTTGTAGTAGATGTAGTGATATCAGGATGAATTGTGAACAAATTATACTGCATGTAGTTATTGCAGTAGTGGTATCTTCTAGACTAGCCTTAAAGTAGGTTAGGGTTTATTGTGCAAAATTTTTGAAGCTACCTCAAGCTCTAATTTTGTATAGAAATTAATGCAATTCCCCAATATTTGAATTTCATGTTATTTGTGGATCAACTTTTTAGTACCAAATACAGCACGAAAGGGTTATAACAGTAGTTTGAATTCATAGACTGATGTCAAGAAAAGAAAAAAACATCAGTTACTGATGAAGAACTGATGTCAAAAAATATAAATTACATCAGTTTGATAACAAAAACCGATGTTAGAAAAGAGAGAATACATCAGTTGCCAAACAAAAACCGATGTCTAGATTACTATGGACATCGATATATAAACAAAAACCGATGTCTGGTATAAATATGGACATCAAGATATAAACTAAAACTGATGTCTAAAACAATTATGGACATTGATAAAAACACAAAACCGATGTCTACAATTAATATGGACATCGATATATAAACAAAAACCGATGTCTAGAGTAACTATGGACATCGATACAAACATAAAACCGATGTCTAGAATTAATATGGACATCGATGTATAAACAAAAACCGATGTCTAGATTAACTATGGACATCGATATAAATACAAAACCGATGTCTAGAATTTAATATGGACATCGAGATATAAACAAAAACCGATGTCTAGAGTAACTATGGACATCGATCTAAGTAGAAAACCGATGTCTAGCTTATGAACCAAATGTAAAAATTTATTAGAACCGATGTGTAAAATATTATTAGACATCGTTTCTAAATCAGAAACGATGTTAAAATGGATAATTGTGTTGTTAGACTTATATTTCATTAAGCACCTAATGCTAAAATATGAAGGTTCGACAATAGATAAACACACCAAAATGGTGATCACATAAACGTTTTTACATCGGTTCTGAACCTTAAACCGATGTCTTGTGGCAAACTAGACATCAGTTGTGAACCGATGTCTTAGTTTTGGTGATCTTTAACATCACCCACTAAGACATCAGATTTTTTTTTTTTTAACATCAGTTGTGAACTGATGTCTATGAACTTTATCCTAGTAGTGCCTTCTGTTTCTTTTGTACTTATTTCCACCTGCACATAGCATGCCTTTTATGTCTCTGGATCATGCCTCATATTTTCTTTTGCATGGATCATGCCTTATTATTTTCTTTTGTTTAGTTTGGTTTAGCTTGGGCCTTATGCTCAATATAACAATCCAGTAGCGACATATTTGTGCCAACCAACATCTGATCGGCTTATAACTCAGGCCAGCATCAAACATTCAAACACCACCAAACCATAGGAACGTGGATGAATATAAAGGAACATTTTATATTATAGTCAATATATATTAAGCAACTAACTACGAATTTTCTTATCAAAAAAACTAACTACGAATTTCGGAAACATCAAACTTTCAACATTGTTTTCAGGAGACAAATACGGTAGCTGATTGGTTGGCTTCTTTAGGTCATAAGCTTGGTCACAATAGTCTATGATTTCATAATTTTTCTATTTGTATTTCTCCGGCTTTCTTATGTGACAAGATGATGGTATGGACAGATGCAAAATTATAAGGGAATGACAGGAAAATGAAAAAAAAGGAAGGTGTAAAATCACAGATGCTATATATTTGATATATACCAATAAAGATCAAAAACCTTCTCCTCATAATGGACATGTGAGTTTGAGTTATGTGAGTTTGAGTTACCAAAATACCAAATAGGAAATTTACCCAATCAATTACCCAAGGTAAAACCAAAAATGAGAGAAGTTTCCTAGTAATTTCTCCTGGGCCCAAATGAAACCAGCTTCATTTTCAGTCCCCTTTCCCGGAATCTTCTCATTCTGTCAATCAATCTCGTATAGAATCAAACTCACAGTCACAGACAATTGCAATTGTTTTGGTACCTCCAAATGATTAGTTACCAAAAGCTAAAAAATATATTCCATATGAAAAAGCACTTTTCCATAACAAAGAAAATCACTTTTCACATAATCTGCCCATTTAAAAATCCTGAAATTTTACTCACTGCACATAAGTAAAACTGTAAAAGCACTTTTTTTCTGCTTTGGCCAGAAGCACGTTTGTCTGTCTCAATTATTTTGGCAAATAAGGAATATACAATAAACGAGTGGCCTTGTTTGGTTTGCTGTGTCGTAGGTCTATATATAGCAGAGTGTTACAGGCCCAGAACTCACACCTCCATCTCTGAGAACCCTTTACCTCACATCTTCTTCTTCTTCTTCTTCAACCTCAAAGCACCAAACTTTACGCATTTCAGGTAAAAATCCCAGCTGGGTTTTTCTGGGTTTCTCTCACTTTCTTTGTTCCCTATGCTCTTTCATGGCATTTGTGTTTTGATTTAGGTTCTAATATTTGATGGGTTTGCTTTAAATTGCTCTGTAATGGTTCTGTTGGTTCCTATTTCATAAGGTTATCTGCTAAAATTTCATTCCTTTTTGTTCACCGTGATGAATACTTGTTTTAAAGTTTCTGTGTACTTTTGTTGTGTTCTGTTTTGGGTAGGTTAAGCAAAGCAATTCAAAATTATATGCTCAGTTATAATTTCGTGTTCATTATAGTCCCTTTACATGTTAATGTACAGGGAATTTGGTATAAAATTTGCTTCTGCTTATGAGAAGGCATTGTTTTTCCATGTAATTTTTGAAGTATATGTACTGGGCTTGATACTTAACTCACTTCCAGGCTTTCGCTTTCCAGTAGTTTTCTCTTATATTGTTATTCATTTGTAACAGTGTGAAGTTATATGTTAGTAGTAATAACGTTCTTTGTGCTTCTTCAGCAAAGCTAGTAAACTGATCTGTGAATGCTTGTAATTTTTTGTACTAAAGTCCTTACATTGTGTGATGAATCTGTCTTGTAGTATGGGAAGTGCTGGTGAAAGTGGTTATGGTGCATACACCTATGAGGCTCTTGAGAGGGAGCATTATTGGCCCTCAGAAAAACTCCGAATTTCCATTACTGGGGCTGGTGGCTTTATTGCCTCCCACATTGCCCGCCGATTGAAGAATGAGGGCCACTACATTATTGCCTCTGACTGGAAGAAGAATGAGCACATGAGTGAAGACATGTTCTGCCATGAATTCCATCTTGTGGACCTCAGGGTCATGGATAACTGCTTGAAGGTTACCAAGGATGTCGATCATGTGTTCAACCTTGCTGCTGATATGGGCGGCATGGGATTCATTCAGTCCAACCACTCTGTCATTATGTACAATAATACCATGATCAGCTTTAACATGCTGGAAGCTGCTAGGATCAGTGGAGTGAAAAGGTTTGTGGTCTTTAACATGGTACATTTTGTCCTTGAGCTAGAATGTTCAGCACATTTCAGTTGAAAGTTGGGACCTTACCTCTAACTTTGGAAATATACTTAACAGATTCTGTATCGGTTATCTGGTTTCTGCAGGTTATTCTATGCTTCCAGTGCTTGTATTTATCCCGAGTTTAAGCAGCTGGAAACCAATGTGAGCTTGAAGGAGGCTGATGCCTGGCCTGCAGAGGTATGTTACTCTGTGGTTATGGCTTTTGGAATCTAATTTTTGACATATTTAATTTAATTTGGCTTTCTACCTTTCTTTTTAGCCTCAAGATGCTTATGGCTTAGAGAAACTTGCAACTGAGGAGTTGTGCAAGCACTACACCAAAGACTTTGGAATCGAATGCCGTATTGGTAGGTTCCACAACATCTATGGTCCTTTCGGAACCTGGAAAGGTAAGTGCTTAGCTGTAGCAATTGTTAATAACTTAATATATAGCATGGTTTTATTGCTTTGTAGCCTAATTTGTTGCTTTATCTATCTGTCATATAGGGGGCAGGGAGAAGGCTCCTGCTGCTTTCTGCAGAAAGGCTCTCACTTCCACTGATAAGTTTGAGATGTGGGGAGATGGACTCCAGACCCGATCCTTCACCTTTATTGATGAATGTGTTGAAGGTGTACTCCGGTAAGCATCTTTTTTCTCACGGTGTAGGAAAATCTTTTTTATTGAAATTCTTGAGTCTGAAACTAACTCCCTTTTAGGCTGTAAGTTTTAAGTAGATTAGTTTTAAATAGATTACCTGCTTTGACAAGGCTTTGGAAGTTTTCTTGATCAGTTAATTATGGTAAAAAATTAAAAAAAAGTAACATAGTAAAAAATCAGCTGGAAGTTAAACCATTTTTTAAAGGATAACTTGGATGTGAACTCTTTGCATGTATACTTTTGCAGTAAGGTGTTGGTCAGGAAGAAATTTCTTCTTGAGTATTTATATGATAATGGTAGATATGAAGGCAAACCAATGTATTACTTAGAAAAGCATTTGTCTTTCATGAAGAATGAAAACTTTGATTCATCTCATGGTACTTGCAATGTAATCTAGTAGATTATTGTGACCAGCTATGGCAACTTCACTTAATTGGAGGCCAACGTCAAATTTGTTGAATTTCATTTGAGAATTCCTATAAGTTTGTAGTTTATGTGGAATTAGGCATATTTTGCATTTGTTGAAATTCTGTCTTTGGTTTGAAATTTTGCATTTACTGTCATAAACTTTTCCATTCTGTGATCTAGGTTGACAAAATCCGACTTCCGTGAGCCAGTGAATATTGGAAGCGATGAGATGGTTAGCATGAATGAGATGGCTGAGATTGTTCTTAGCTTTGAGAACAAGAAGCTGCCTATTCAGCACATTCCTGGGCCTGAGGGTGTCCGTGGTCGTAACTCTGACAACACCCTGATCAAAGAGAAACTTGGCTGGGCTCCTACCATGAGGCTGAAGGTAAAAATAGAATCAGATCATATCAAAGTGTACCCATTTGCAGCTTCTTAACACAAGTTCATGTATTTTTAAGTTGGAGTTCATTAATTGTGCTGACTTTGCTCCCTAATTCTTTTTGATAGGATGGACTGAGGTTTACATACTTCTGGATCAAGGAACAGATTGAGAAAGAGAAAGCACAAGGTACTGATCTGTCGCTTTATGGGTCATCTAAGGTGGTGGGAACTCAAGCCCCAGTTCAACTTGGTTCACTTCGTGCCGCTGATGGCAAAGAGTGATGTGTTTGAAGGATTCCAGCTGTACTTGGGAAAGCCAGTATTTAGTTTATCCAGTTATGATATTGTGGCGCATAGTCAAGTATCTATGTGATGATGCATGTACAATAAGTGATTGAACTACTTATTTTGCTTTCCTTCCTTTGTACTATCTAGGGAACTTCTGTGGCCTCATTGCCTTCCAGGAGCTATTTGCTGCTTAGATTGCCTTCAAATTCTTGTTTCCGCAACTGAACGATAGTTCAGTTATGAGTTGTATCAGTTATTTCCTTAAAGATAATGCTCCTTTTTTGCGCTTTACTCTCGCCCTTTTACAGATTTGACTTTCATATTCCCCTCACAATCATCAATCTTCCCAACTAGAATTTCTGGCTTCATTTCCTTTCCTTGAAAAGGATATTCTACAAGGATATTCAAAGAGCCTTGATTTTAAAGTCTGATTTTATTGCTGGGTTGTGTTTAGACAGTAAAAAAACACCAGTTACAACTAACAAGCTGTTGAAAGATGCATCTTTTTGGCTTCAAACTCTACCTACAGTACCATTGGATTTTGCAATAAATATTAAACTTTCGACCCTGATTAAGTTACCGTGAGCTGATGTGGATTCTGTCTGAATCTTATATTCTTTTATTTTAAGATATACTTGACTATTAATTCTAGTCGTATATTACAATTCGAAAAGCTTATAAGACTCATAACGTTTTTGGTCCGTCGGATCACCCTTATGTTTTTAATACGCCTAGAATTGATCCTAGCACAAACAATTCCACAACTATGAAGCTCGAATGAGGTATGTATTCCGTATGCAACTTGTAGATTGTGAAAGATAGTTATCATCATTATGATAGATGATGACCTAGGATTGAGTGGCCAAAAATTGCAGATGTGACGTGGCCGAGTTATTAGGCTTTAGGATCACCAAGGAAACAAGGGGATTCCATCTTGTTAACGTGGACATCCAAAAAGTACCAAGTTTGCCATCTCCATGGAATATGACCTCTAGCAATTGGCACATTCGACAAAACAAAATCCACCATGGAATTGCACGACATATCAAATCACCTATAAGGGGTAGTGCTTCGGAAAGAAGCACTTTTCAGAAAAGCCGATGTCGGTCACATACATGATAACATGCAGAAAAGCACAAAGGAATTCCTATTACTGCAATCATTGTACCAATGCCAAACAGTGCAAAAACAAGTAACATGCGTATCGTAGTGAAACTAAGAAGCAATCTGCATCGGAAAGCTTGTTTGTTCCTGTTTCGACTCCAAATGACTCCAAGTACCGAACATCAAGTTATAACCAATGTTATCAAAGCAATAATTCGAGAACATATTACATAGAACAGAGGTTTTACATTATAATTTTCTTCGTATTTGGCTGTGTATGGATCAGGAAAACATGTGAATAATAATCTGAAACCCAACAAGAATCTCTGCCATTGAGACTTTGATATACAGGATGGTGTAGACTTGGCTCTTTTTCTCAGTGCTCAGTATCATGAAATACAGGATTAGCTTCTAGCTGCTCCGCAAGTTTCTCAAGGATCTTCTTCACAAGATTTTCAAATTTATCTTCGCCTTCTTTCAGAGCACTCTTGTCTTCCTTAAGCTCAGCAAACACTAGATCATATAAAATAGCCACTGCCTCGTCACCTTCAGATGGTGGCAACCCCAACTCTAGCCCATTTTTCTCAAGATAACTCCTGATTACTTCTGCACTCCTCAAGTCATCCTTCTTCCCTTGCAATATCTTCTCTACGACATTGTTCAATTGCTTCTCATCGGCTAAAAGCTGCATAGTTTTCAGGAGTTTATCAGACTTTATCGACAATAATTTACATAACATAAATCTAGGCCAGTGACTGACAGACTTGAACTTTCGAAACCCATGAATAGTCTCAAAACAACAAATGATTGGCTCCCATAAAAAAAGTTTTAGTACCGATTCAAGTAACTGCATTGTCCAACTTTAATGCTTCAAATAGTCAAGATAACCAAGTCTTTATTACTCAGTTCTAAGAAATACAGTATTCTTTTCTTCATTCTTTCTCAAAAAAAAAGAACAAGAAAATATCTAGCAGATCTTGGATCAATCAAAGCAATCCCAACTGCCGTTTACTCATTCTAGAATACTGAGCATAAGCAAACTAATCATCTACAATCTGAAATTTCTATAAATATCTAGATACTTTAAACAATTTTTCAGGTTCTGGGATCTTTCCCGAGTTCTTAAAATGACAACGTAGCATACTTCTTTTCTAGCTTATATTCAGTTTTTTCCATCAAAACTCCAACAAAGGGTCTTGCCTTTTAAACAGCACTAGAAGGTATATATTTCAGTACTAATTTTACCACTAGAATCAATGGCAAAGGTTTTAGATGAACAGAACTGGCAAAATGGGCAGCTCAGGATGACGTTTTTTGTTAATGAATGTCAAGAGTACCCTTTTCCAATATAACGAGTACAGGTAGAGATATACAAAAGTTTGTTAAAAAAGAAGAAGAAATAAAATAAGAGCAGGGGGAAAAGGAACTACCTTTCTCAGCTTAGAACCATTCACAATCTTGATGTTCTGTATAAGAACAACATTCTTTTTTGCCAGGGCCTCTGCAAGTTCTTGTAGGATAGGCTGGAGTAATTCAGCAAATTGTGCTTGGCCTAGTTCTTCTTCCCCATTAGCTTCATGTTTCGTCAAGATATCACTTAGTGGAGGAAATTCTGCAAATTACACCTTGTAAATGATCAACTCTAAACTAGGAAATTAGAATTTAGTAATAGATGAGTATTCATGTGTTTGATCCCATACGCATTGAATAAAGGGAAGGATGATGGTAAAACAGAGAAGAACCAGATAAACAGACCGATTAGCAAGTTCATCTATTCATGGCATGCTAGAGCTCAAAATCGTACAACTGTGAAAATCTTGGAGTCATACATTCATATAGATTATGCGCATGTGTGTGTGTGGAAACTCGGAAACACAATCATTATTTCCAAACTTATACTGTTATACATAATAGAGAACACCAAGAATTTTAATGCTTCAGAAATGTTGACATGCAACCTTGCCACAAAGTATTATTAGGGAGTTATCGACTTCAAATATAAATGATAACCACAGCAAGAAACAAGGTCAAAGAAATATCACAGAAGGGTTTCATAGTTTAGAAATGGACAGTGCTCTCTGTTCTGAAATATATTCATTCACTCAAATAATCACCATCCATAAACTCTAGACTCCAAAACCATAATACTACCATAATATAAAGCATGTGACCAAAAGACTGAACATAGGAACATATGATTATGTGCCAAGATCCTTCATTTACACAAGTGATGTTGAAGTCACTCAAAATATGCATACCTTAGTAATGCAACAGAAACAAGTTAAATCATCACAAGTGAACTTGTCAAAACTCTTGATTTGTGCCTTCAGTAACGTGGAAACTCAAAAAATTTGGGCTGAGATTAAACAATTTAAGAACATGAGGGAGAGGGAGAGGGAGAGAGAGAGAGGGAGAAAGAGTTGGTGAAGATGCAACACTCATCAATATCAGATCTTGTCTTACTCTATCAGTCAGACTATATGGTGGAGATACTGTCTGGAACCTTCAGACCTGAATGATGCAGTGCTGGCTGCACATGTTGTTTCAGCATATGCAGACTACTCTAATGGGGAACCTATTTTTAAGGGTATTGGTTCTGCACTAACGAGGAAGTTTTACATGATGAAATGGCACCTATAGGCATCTAATATGTTTGACACCTTAACCTTCCTTTCAGCATGGAGAGTACCCAATGCCTTAAGGATGCTGTTTGGAGGTCAGGCACAGATATTTACCTTAACCTTGTGTGTACACCTGAAAACATGTGTATCTTTTCACAGATTCTAAAACATTTTCAACCATAATGCATGTCTGTTTCTTAAACATATGCCAAACAGAGGTTGAATGTCTGCTTTTCGGAGAAGAGTGCAAACCATCACTAAATTTTGTAGCAAGACATTATTATATGGAAGCCAATTTTCCCCTAGTCTTGATAAGTAGATAAGATCTAGATTTATGACTCAAAAACATTATGAGGAAAATTTCATGGAGGTTGTGTTTTCTCTTATATTTCAAGGCTGTTAATAAAGCAAAAAAACATATCTCCAAAGACAAACATTAAAGGAAGACAGATGATTAAGTAATTTGGTCCTGAACACTGAGCTTATAAGAATTTGCATCCTCACTACCCTGATGCAACAATTTAGCCAGCCAAAATAATGGTCTAAACTACTTAAAATCCAAAAATAGAAAAGAGACACACCTAGCATTAAGAATACAAAAGTAAAGTATATGAAGGTGAGCACTAACAAAACTATACCAAACAAAGAAGATACCAGAAAGTATTAACCACATCTCCCCTATAACTGAATAATGTGTCATGAATGTGACTCAATAGGATCAACAAAGTCCCTTCCGTATCGATCTTTATGAACTCCTAATGTATATAGAGCACTACCTCTTTTACATTTCCACAAGCTAAAACTTAAATCATACGAGAAATTCTAAAGCAACCAAATACAAGAAAAGGTTCAATTAATGTCTGCAGAATCCACTACATACTTAGCAAAAAGAAAGAACATATTTTCCAACAATCCTAAAATTAAAGCCAGAGCAATGAATCCAAAAATAACCTGAAGCGGGAGGGACACCCATCTCAACTCCCATCTGAACCAGCGCACTCCGGATCGCGCTCTTGTTGATCTTTCCTACATCTTCTGCATCAAGATCAGTGAACAGATTCTCCGCTAGCATTGCAAAGTCATCCTCATCCTCCAAAAACAGCCGAATCGTGTTTCCATCCAAGATAGATATGACAAGCGGATCATCTGAGTCACAACCACCAAAATTTTCAGCATACAAATTTCAAGCTCATCATAAGCACCGACCAATCATTTCACTATGATATCTCGAAAACATATCAAAGTCCACACATAGATTACACTCCGGTATTAATCCGCGATGACGCTAAGAAATCTTCTAAGCTTATTAGAATGCTCGGTTCTAGACTAAACCATATAATGCAGGTCAAATTCTGCTGTGTAATTCAAGCCAAAGTTCAATACCTTTCAACTCATCGGCGATCGCGGCGATGTAGTCGCCGGCGAGCTTCAGAGCCTGGTGGCGATCGAGCTCGGCTTGACGGAAAACGTCGTCGTCTTGGACATTGACGCGTTTCAAAGCAGAGGACTTGAGTCCCTGAGGCAAGGACAGGCCGAAGAGAGACGAAGAGGCTTTGGAGTCGGCGAGGTCCAGCACGTGACCTCCGGTCAGGATGACGTCAGAGTCGGGGAGAGAGAGGTCGACGGCTCTCAGGTGAGTGCCGTCGAGGACCGTTAAAGCTCCGTCGGACATTTTCAGAGAGAGAGAGAGAGAGAGAGAGAGCAGTGGACTTGGAATTGAACTGGTCTGGGAGTTTGTAGCTTTTTGTCAAAATATGTAGAAGGTTTTTGGTTTGGTACCCTCGGTTTTATGGTAATTTACAAAAATGACAAAGTAGACTCTAGTCTTTGTCATGGGGTCGAACCTGAGGCGAGGGCTGCATCAAGCTCCGACATTTTTCGGTCTGAAAATTTGCCATTCTCTAGTAGGGATTTAGGCATGTTATGTTTAGTGTAACAAAATATTATAGTGTGCTATATTTTTGTCATTGTTGGTCTTTTGTAGTCCTAAAATCATATCGTATGTAACTAATTCTTTCGTTGGATAGAACATGATGTGTTTATTTATTTTAAATTAGAGCGGAAAATGATTGAAATTAAAATGTGAAGTGATCGTTGTGATGATTTGAAATTTATTGATATCTACTATCATCGAAGCTAAGGTTTTGATTTCCGAGTACTCGATTGTTGACATTAGAAGCAAAAAGTAAGTCACAGGGTGAAATCTTGATCTGAATTTGGGAAATTTTGATAGTATATGTTGAAATTGAATATTGATTGCTGAAGGATGTGGCATTTGGGGTTTGTCTAGATAATTGAAGATATTGGGAAAGCTTGTATTGTCAACTTGTTTTAGAATGCAGCTTGATGACTAGTATTGACTTCACAGTACGTAGTCTCTTGAAGAAAGCTTCATAATTCACACTATCATTCCAACTTCAGAAATGGGACATGTGATGATTGATAAAACCTGTAGACTTGTCTAGGGTGCGTCTGAGAGTTGTAAGCAGGAGACCTCCAAGCTTGGACTGATTGTTGTCTGGTTGCTTTCATTAACTACATTTTGCTTCATTGCTGCGCGCCCTGAATCACGAGTAAGAATACTGAGCTACAGAATTGTCTACTCTTCAACTTCAGCAAATTAATCTCAATACAGACTCTAACTATGTAACATGAAAATTCTCAGGTATCTTGTCTATCACAAGAAATTCAGTATGGTGCTTCATCTGATATAAGTCAAGGGTCGTATAATCCATCTTGTCCTAGCAATTTCTCTGTATCTACTGATGTATTTTTCACTGGTTATAATCAAAATGGGGTTGATGCATGTCCTGCATGTATCTTGTGTGCCTGGTATGGTAAACTCTAGCACCAGTGCATGCCTTCACAAGCAGCCCTTCAAGTCCAGTTACTCAATTTATGTGTGCACCTCAGCCTACAATTTTACCTAATACCAGCTATGTCACTACTTTTGTTGCTGGAGATAGAACTATGCAGACAAATTTCATTTAAACTAGTGCAGGAGTTGTCTGAAATGCTGTTGGGATTAGATATCATGATGCATATGGTATTGGTGATGTGATGAAAAATGGAAACTATATATGTCTACTTCTGGGACTCCTCTGATCGACTTCTATTTCTCAATCAGCTTGTAAGATGAATTCTCCATCACTCACAAAAACTATTGAAGCTGGTTATGTGTCTACCACTATACACTACTTCTCCTCAAAGTGGATGTCTTTCTCCACCAACTGGTTTTGCTGCTCAAACTGGTGGAAGCAATAACCTACCATACAGTGGATCTATATCTCCAGGTCAGACTCAGTATATATAATATCAATTTCAATGAAGGATACTCAACATCAAATGGTGGTGCGTTACGACATGCACAATGTGGGATCTTATCAAAAATCAAGAAACTCAAACTCAGAAGGACCATGGAAACAATAGGAGCTTCAACAAGATTAATGCTAATGGCTCAACCAGGTAAAACATCGGTAATCAGATGGGTACTCAGAACTTTGGAAACTCTATTGTTTGCCAAATCTGTGACAAACTAGGACACGGAGCCTATAACCGCTACTACAGAAATTCTCAATCTCAACATGATGGTTCCAGCTCTACTGTAGAATGCCAACCCCTGGCTGCTTTCCTCACTTCTAAACCAATGCCGGTCTCCATTGCCACCCCAACAAGTTCTTGCTTTGCCTCGCTGAGTGATAATGCTTCTCGATCAAATTAAACATGGTATTCCCTTGCCAGTTGCATCTGCACCTCTCATTCCTCCTGGTTCAAAACACATTCTCCGCTACAATCTGATGTTAGCTTCCCTACCATCAGCTTGAGGGGGTTTGTTAAGATGAAGACCACAGATGGAGACCACGTGTCAAGCATGTGGAGGCTTAGAGGTTAGCATCTGGAGGCTTAGTTAGTGAAATCAATTACAGCAGCTCGTTTTAATATAAAAATTAAGCTATAGTATTCCTTCATTCTAGTAGTCAGTTAGCATTGTAGAATAAAACAGATCAATACCAACATGTATACCAGTTTGCTTTCTTCTCCTCTACCTTCTTCGTTTAGCTAGTTTTTTCTGTTCATCATCAATACCAGAATTTTAGCACAAAGAACAGGTAGTTAAAGAAATATACTCGATGGAATCAAGGCACTCCCAAACTAGGAACTCAATAACATCAGGATCAAAGTGAACATCTTTGAGGGACATATATATTAGTTTAAAAGAGGAAGGCTCAGATCTAGGTTCAAGATACTCTGGACCGTTGTAAATGCTCGATCAATATGTTCTTGATTCTCACACTCCAAATCTATAGAAATTAGAGATTTTGCTGATAAAGGTTGTCCGGTACAAGTAGTAGGACTTTTTCACTCCACCTCTGCTGTTGAAAATAAACTCAAACCACTTAATGTTATATACAATATACTGATATAGTAACGTCTCTAGTCTCCAGATGAGTTTTTGTCATAAGAAGCCTGAATTTATCCGAGGTGCTATATTTATGCCTCTCTTTCTCATGTGATTCCAAGCATCTTCTTAACACGTCAATGAACTTCTTGCCTTCATCGAAGTTGTCATTTCTATTCCAGACAATTTATTTGTTGGATAAAGCCTCGCATAAAAAAAAAAAAAAAAGGCCAAATCTTTATATGGTGATCTAATCTCAGAAAAACTAATCTTCTCAAAAAAAAGTAAAACAAAAATTAAAAAGTGTCACATCTTTGTGGACGAAGAATGTGCACACCCATGCAAGCGAGACTAATGATGTCTATGTCTAGTTCACTAATCATGTCATTATCAAAAAGGCTAACGGTGTTCGTGCCCACGGCCAAACATATAAGGCTAACGGTGCACATGTCTACGCCCATGCAAACGAGGCTAACAATGCTCATACCTAGTGAGACTAACGTGCAAAAGAAGCTAACGGCGCATCCTCAAGGAAGGCTAAGTGCACTGTGTACCAAAAGATGTCATATTTCTTTCCAAGCCTGTGAGAACCAACCCAAAAACTTGGTAAAAAAAAATTGAGACTATGATTTTCCCCAAAACAGTGGACTATATAGTGCAAATGTTTTTTTTTTTTGGGGCAAAATCGCATGTTCTCAATTTCTCTTGAAAATCTTTCCACAACGAAGTCTTGATTTTTAAGAAATTCTACAACTAACAGAACTCAAAAAGCAGATCGAGATTTTTTTTAATGATTTTCTAAAGTCAAATAATTGAGAAAATCATTAAAAAAATTGAGTCAAAATTTTTGCAATCCCTCACTTGGAGCAACTTCTAAAAATCATGTTTTCTAATGGTGAGATAATGGCACATGATAATTTCAATAAAGAAAGGGTGTTTACAAAGTTTGGCATGTTTTGACATGTCATAGCATACCACGAGTACCACCATGGTATGCCATGAGTGACAAACCATGTCAATGCCTTTATTTCTTAAAATTTCTCATACTATAACCAGAGCATTGATAATACATGATTTTTAGGAGTTGTTAACTGACGAAATAAACATCGAACAAATTATTTTTTTAGATTTTTTCGATCTTCGTACTTTGAAAAATCGTAACAATTAAATTTGTTCTATATTTTTGCTAACTGTTACTTGGAATATGTCCTATAATTCATGCTTTACCAATGATGAGATAAAAAGCACATAAGAATTTCAATAAAAGAAAGGTGTTATTAAGGTTCTCGCATGTTTCGGCATGCTACGACATATCAAAACATGTCAAACCATATCAAGACCACGGAATACTTGTATAAGCGTTGATAGTCAAGATTTGAAATTAAAGTGAAAAATAAATAGAAAAAAAATATTGTGAGAGCAACAGATGAATAAGTGGTCGCTCCTTGTAATTTAGGAATATCAATTACATACGACCTGCTAGATTATGAACAAACACAAATGTCCTTGAGGGCTAGTACGTACAATGTCACTATGTTACTTGCACGATCAAAACTTAGATGACAATGGACGATAACTAGTAGTAGTTTTCCATTAAGTTTGTTAGTTAAGTTAGATGGCTTTTCTCGGGGTAGAGGTTCTATAAGAAAGTTGAGATACAAGCTGTATCAAGCACCAAAGAGATTAGCTTTCCTGATTAGAAATATTTTGTTACATTGGATATGATCGGACATACTATTTGATCTAAGAACATTCGTGCTTATACCAAATGGACTAAACAACTCGAATGGTGATTTGGTGTGCTAGTGAATTCCAAAACCATTTCATCCAAAATTGTCAATTGCTAAGGTCATATAAAGGCAAGTCCCATTAGGAAACCCTAGCTAGTAAGAAACCCACCAGATCGATATTGTTCTTGTTAAGATATTAAGACAAAGGAAACCATACAAGGGTGCTTTGTGATCAGAACCAAACGGGTGAGGTGCGACTTGTTCTTGTTGAGGTATCAATACAAATGAAAACCCTACAAGGTCACTTTGTGAGAAGCAAATGGATGACGTGGGTCGCACTTAATGTATCCGTCAGAGCTAGCGCTGATATGTACTGTAGCCAAACAGGGCTTTCAAACAAAAACCAAATTCGACTACATAATTCCAACAACCGAACTAAATACCTATTCACATCAATCACAACTGGTTTCGTGCAGTGCTGCAGCTTCTAACTTCATTTACGTAAATGAGAGAGAAAGAGAGGGAGGGAGGGGGGCCGTGTTCAATGCAATTGAAGAAGTTAGGTCACTCCTTATCTACAACCAAAGATCGATCAGTTTGATGCATCAATCACATTGAATTCAAAAGCTGCGCATTGACATTGATCACTCTGATACGATTATCTAATTTCTGTGTATATATGTTAAATATTAATACATGTAGCTGCCTAGCTATTGCTACTTGCTAGGGATTGATTGGAACTGGTTATAAGCAGATGAATGTTCATGACTTGTCTCTGATGTTTCGAGCTCTAGGCCGGCCGGTCTGAACAAAATGATAATACCAAGAAACTTAATGGCATAACTCACTAGGTCAGAGAGAGATTGCCAGCTAGCTAGCAATATTTACAATCTCTTTAATTTTTTCTGATTTTGTGTACATTAATATTTTTGGTTCTCTCTGTGGTAAATTATATTTAATATTAAGAATTGGTCCGAGTCTTTTGTTTCTGAGAGAACAACTTGATTTACAGACCTTTTGTTTCAATGAATGTAGCAGAAATTGCCAAAACAATTAGCTTTTCAACAGAGATCTGCAACTGTGTTCATACTTGGTGAATCCTAAGTTATATGTCGTTATACATGTATCGGCAGTAATTCTATTCCTATATGAACCACGGTATATATATATATATATATATATATATATATATATATATAGAGAGAGAGAGAGAGGTACCAGTTCAGTTCAGTTCAGAAATTGACATGACTCTCAAATAAATAAAAAAAGAAGAGAAATCGACATGACTGAAAAATAAAAATTCCTGTGAAAAGAAAAAGAATCCGGATCTGCATCATATCAACATCACTTTTACTTATTTGAGAGAAACCACTCATTCAATTGCATTTCTTGATAAAACCCTTTTGCTCTCTTGTCCTCGATTCGTAAGACGGGTAGATATACTGGAGTGGGTTTAATCAATTTCATAAAAGAAGAAAATATTATAAAAGCACCATTACACATGAGAACAAATCAAATTAAGCATATATGTATATGCAAACATGAATATATTTATATGGAAACACTATTCCCAATGAACGAGGATGGATCTCAAAAGCACAAACTGCATTCACACAGCAGAAAAATTCTGTCACTCAAACCCCTAACAATATCTCTCCCTTGTTAATTTGTAAGATTCTCCAAAAGAAAGTTGAAAAGATTATCAATAACATACAAAACAACTCTTTTTTGTCAGAACATCAAATCTGCTAAACAAGAAAGAGGGAAATCTGTGAGATACCCAGATGAGGAAAAATGAATTAACAGAAATTTATAATACAAATATGTAATATATGCATAACAGACCTTTTCTAGGGTTTCCCCTAAGAAACCCTAAATGGGTTCTTGAAGAGATGGCAAATGATTGCAGATTGATGGAGAAATTAGGTTCTAGGTTGATGACAATGGTTTCTGGTGCTTCCATCAAACAGGTGAAGCTACCACATGATCTAGTCTTTCCTGTATAAGAAGAGTTTAGATCATGCTGGCAGCTTCAACTATTGGAGGTGCACCATAACAACACACACCCGAGCTAGCTACTCAATATTTGTTTTTCTTTCTTCTTCATCTTCTCCTTCTTGAGGTTTCAGAGTTGAGAGCTAGATAAGAACATATGAGAGGATATAAATAGAGGGGGAGAGGAGGACTATATGTTTAGAGGTCTTTAATTCCTGCTTCTTCCACGCAAAAGTTTTGCATCTTCCAGCTCACATGTTTTGTCTTTTGTGAGTTATGTTATCTGATGTTTTAAATAGAAATAGGTTCTGCCATTCTGCCTTGAAGAAATTTTAATGGAATCCATTCCATTTATATTGGGGTAGATTTCTTGTAACGGATCCAGCCGTACGTTAGAGAAAAAAGAAAACAATAATTAGGCTCATTAATATTGATTTTTTTTTTGTCAAAATATTGAATTAATGCCGCAAAATTTCCAAGTAATTAGGCTACATACATCGGATAGCACTGTTATAAGAAAATGATCATGTAGAATAAGATTAGGGTAGACGAGAGTTTGGTTTCATATGTTATAATTTGATTTGATTTCAATTTTAGCTTATATATTTGGTCCCAGTGCTTCACATGCAATTTATGTAATTTTTATTATGTTCGTCATTTTGAAGTTAAAATGACTTGTATAAATGGTCAATTTGGTTATTTTCTTAAAATTCTGCATATTATTTTCTAAGTTCTAATTAACTAAAAGTAGTTAATATAATTATGTATCATTTTGTTTAGTGTCATAAGTATTTCTTTTATAAGTGGAAGGTCGTGAGTTCGACTCACAATATAGATTTTCTCCAATCGAACATAACATCTAATTATGAGCTTAATATTTTTTTGTATAAAAAGTTAAAGTCTTTTGATATTAGAGAAGGTGAATGGAACTCATAACTTCATCTGTCATTCTGACCGAATAAATATCATTAAACTAACTAAATCTCGGTAGTGATATCGAATCGTAAGATGGAGTGCATGTTGGCAAACAGCCAAACATCTAAGCTAGCAGCTTATACAATTCTCTAGTGGACAGCACACTCTAATTCGTAGATGTTAATTTTTTTTAATATAAAGATTAGATCGAGATTAAAAACTCAATCATAAGAAAATGGAGAAGCACTAGCACCAGAGCTAGGGGATGAATAGTAAAACAAGGGAAAAGATGAAAGATGCATGTGGCCCCAAATTATGATACTCATATATTATCACTCCCACGCCACCACATGCAGACATTTTTCTATACTTCTGATGAAGCCTTTCATAGCTTTAGTTGGATGCATGACCTTTTCATATACAGTAATTAAGTGTCTCAGATCTCTCTCTCTCTCTTCCCGCCTGTGAAGCTGTAAGTCATGTGTGACTGTGTTGTAAGGTAGGCATCAAGCATGAACCAAAAAGAGTATAAAACACACAGAAAAAGGGGACCATTTTGCATGCCTAGCTCATTGGGTTTGCATAAGGTTCACAGAAAAGCCTGGAAAAATATATAAGACAATAGGAAAATAAGGACCATCTCTCATGTAGAAATTACTGTATTACGTCCTTCCTTTTGCCCTACCTGTCCTTCTCGGAAGATAGAGATGGCAAGTAATAATCTTATATGTCATCTCTGTGTATGGTACTGATCGAAGCAAACGTTTAGTACCTTAGTTAGGTAACAAGTGATTGAAGCCATTTGAATATGGGGTATCTATATATAAAACATGACATTCAACTAAGTTACGCACAAAACTTTGTTTCATGAAAATTATAACAGAAATGACAAGTTAAGCATTTGAAATGTACATTTGACCCTGATTTATTGAATAATTAACAATTATTTTTTTCGTAATTATTCATAATATTTTGAGGTTTTATGTGATATTGTACTCCGTAGATAGTGAGAAAATAATACTTGAAACATTTTACAAATTTAAGATAACAATCCGTACATTTTTGTGTGTATAAAGTTCATAATTTGGTGCTTTATGCATGTGTGTGTGTCTATAATTAAATAAAACTTCATAATTTGGTGCTATTTTTGGGTAAACTTCCTCGAACACATAGGTTGCAATCAATCCATCCATCTCTAGCACTGATAATTGGTCCACTGCTTAGACTTTAAAGGAGAATATACAGGACTTCTTGAAGGGTTAGGTAACAAGCTAGCTAGTGGAAGACTTATCAAAAAAAAGGTCACAAGCTAGTGGAAGTCATCATTTAATTTAGATCCAAAATGTTGGAGCAAAGTTGTTTAACTTGGGAGTCTTGGACTTGTATATGTTTTTGTTTTGTTTTATCATTTGTTTCTTTTCCAAGGTGGCTGGTACAAAGTATAAACCTATTCATCCTTTCTTATAAGCTCTAGGTTATTCTGCTCAGAATTCTAAGTGCTAGAGAAAACTAAATCGGGTATTGAATGATGAATATTTAGAGAAAGAGATGATCAAATTTGGTCCTCCGGCCATTTGATCGTCGTCTGCGTTTTGAAAGCTTCGTTTTCTCCAGCTATTTGCCTGGAAGATCTTGATCAATATCATTACTCGACAATCAGGATCCTGCGGGATTAGCCCTAGGGTAGTACTGTCATGCTTGCTAACGTGGGCTCGGTGGGCTAACTAGTTTAGCTGTTTTCTGATTTTGAGTCTCGGGCCTCCGTTCCACCAAAGATTTAATAAAAGATTGAAAAAAGGAGTTCATTTATTTTCTCCGAAAAGAAGAACTCAAGAAAGAGCACGCCTAGCTTAACCTAGCTAAGTCTCGAATCAACATTATTATGCAAAGAAGAAGAGTAAAACTGAAAGACGAAGGGTCTAAATCCTGAAATTTAAAATAGTAAAGAACTTATTATCAATACAATTTAGCACATTTCTAACTAAAGGAAAGAACTGAGTACCATGCAAAGAATTATTTACCCAACAATTTGGTGAGCCACTTAGCTACGTGTAGCCGTGTAGGGGTTTCATCCACATTCAACTTATTTAGAAGGATCCTAACCAGATGACTATACATGTTTAACCAGATGACTTTACGTGATCTCTCCAACTCTCAAAGAAATGTTTAACTAGACTAATAACTAATTGATTGTCTTGTTTGGGTGTTAGTTTGACTCATCAAAGAATCCATCATATTAGCTGGTATTGCTTTTGCATCATATTGTAGAAATATTACGATTTTTCAGGAGCAGGTTCTTAATGACGCCATTGACCAATGACATGTTGTTTGTGTAAAGGAATGATCTAATCCATGATCAAACAAAAATTAGACAATACAATAACTTTAACCTGTAATTAGCCGGCCAGATCTAAACTCATAAACAGAAGTCAAGTCCTCATCTCTCACTTCAGTATCAATCAGGGAAGAAATTAAGAAGAAGAAGAAGCAGAATGGCTGAGGAGCAAAGAGTCCAAATTCCAAGAGTGAAACTTGGAAAAGAAGGATTTGAGGTGAAACCCATTTCAGTCTTTGATTTTAAGTTATATTCTGCTTCTTCATTAGTTACTTGTATGTGTTTTCTTGCATAATTGCTAACAAGTTTGATATACTCATATACATAAATTCAACCTCAAGCTCTTGAATTTTTTAAGATTACTACATCATATTTAGTTAAAACTCAAAACCCAGTTTCTTTTGCATGTCCTATACAACAAATGGTGTATATTGTCAAGTAATAGCTACTTTTACTTTCATTATGTTTGATATAAACTACCAATGTCTTCTAAAGCCCTTTCATTTGCAAAATATGGACCCTTGTTATAATGCATAGCATAAATTCAACTTAAAATAAAGAGTTGCACACACATATATATAGTTTATAGCTGCCAGAGTTCAAAGACACAGAAATTGCACCAAAGTGATTAGGCTCAGTCTAGGTGACTTAGAATTAAAGGATGGTTCTGTTTCTCATTTGAATTGTAGTAAGTTGTTTTTCATCTGTCTGTGCAGGTTTACAAGTTGGGATTTGGGTGTATGGGACTTAGTGGAATCTATAATGTGCCAGTTTCTGAAGAGTTTGGCATATCAATGATCAAGTACGCATTTGACAGAGGAATAACATTCTTCGATACATCAGATGTTTATGGACCACATGCTAATGAAGTTTTGATCAGAAAGGTCAAGTGTTTTCCCTCCCAAATAGTTTTGAATTCAAGGTGTGGTTCACATTTATGCATCGTTTTCATATTCTTGCATAATCAACAGACCATTATTACCCCATGAGTGTTTATATGTTTATGTTGAAACCTGCTCTTGTTAGAGCTCTTAAACTTGAAAGTGATAATCCTATGTAAGGGTAGTTCACTAGTCACTAGCTACTGTTAACTTGCTTGCATACTTAAATCAGTTAATTGTTTTCATTTTCGATCATTTTATGTTGTCTTTTGAGTTATGACTTGTCAGAGGACTTCTATTTACTTATTTAGTGTTCAAGTGTTTCAGGCATTGAAGCAGCTACCTCGAGATAAGGTTCAGGTGGCTACAAAGTTTGGAATTGTAAAGGCTGAGCCTGAGAAAGTTATAATTAATGGCACTCCTGAGTATGTCCGCTCCTGCTGCGAGGCTAGCCTGAAGCGGCTTGATGTGGACTACATTGATCTTTACTATCAGCACCGGATAGATACATCAGTCCCCATAGAGGATACCGTGAGTGTTATCTATTTCCCTTGCCTGTAAAGTAATTAATTGCAAGCTTAGGTCTTTCTTTTTCATTTTGTGGTTAGTTTTTCTTTCAATTCTTTCTAAATATCACACTGAAGTTATATGTTTGCTTCAACCACTTATCATTAGTACTACTGTCGTAAGTCTAGATGGAGGAACTACAGAAGCTGGTGAAAGAGGGGAAAATAAAGTACATTAGATTATCTGAAGCTAGCCCAGACACAATAAGGAGGGCACATGCAGTTCATCCTATCGCTGCAGTCCAAATGGAGTGGTCTCTTTGGACTCGCGACATTGAGGAACAAATCGTCCCACTTTGCAGGTAACCACTTTTATCTTCAAGTTTCAATATTCTGTACAAAACCCACAGTTTTGAAATGCGTCAGGTTCCATGTTATTGTACTTTTGGATAGGAGTTGTTCTGGCTGTTTTGTATGTTGTACTAGCTATTAGCATTTATCTAAAGTTTTCAGAGTTTACATGTACTCTTTATACCCTGTTAGTGTAAAAGATGAGTAATGCGAAAACAATTGGGTTGTGGTTTTGGAACATAGGGAACTTGGAATCGGGATAGTGCCATACAGCCCTCTAGGTCAAGGATTTTTTGGTGGCAGGGCAGTTGTGGAAGCTATACCATCAAGTAGTATTGTGGTAACCTAGCTATGTTATATCTTATATGCATTAGTTCTTAAATTTCAAGCCTGCAATTTGTTACTTCCTCTTGTGTTGTTTATGATATATGATATATGATAAACTATTTGGTTATGTGATGGCTACTTAATCTGTTATCAGGGATGGCTTCCTCGCTTTCAAGGAGACAACTTGGAGAAAAATAAAGACATCTATGCTAGAACACAAAAGTTGGCTGAAAAGCATGGGTGCTCCCCTGCACAACTAGCCCTTGCTTGGGTTCTTAGTCAAGGTGATGGTGTTGTACCTATCCCTGGTGTGTGCCACTCTCCTTCTTAATGTGCTTTGAGTCGTATAATGTGTTGTTCATGTTTATAAGCAAGTATGCTATTCATGAGCACGCTCATACATTGAAAATAACCAAAGCATACTGAACTCTCCTCGTGTTCTTGCAGGAACAACTAAGATAAACAATCTTGATGAAAATATCGGTTCCTTGGGAGTGAAACTAACTGAAAAAGATATGAAAGAGATTTCCAATATAATACCTACCAATATCGTGGCAGGGAATAATGCACCGCATATTTTCATCCGCTGCTCATGGAAATTTGCAAACACCAGCAGCAAAAGATAGAAAAATACCATCTTAAATGTTTTTATGCATGAGAACTAGTACTCTTTCTAATTAATAATAATAATGAACAACACACTGCTGCTACACCAGAGTCCATATAGTTTATGTTTCTGTAGGATTTATTAGCGGTGTAACTTGGAGTAGATATGGATCATGGGAATGCTGCTTACAATATTTACACACAAAGAACATGAACGATAACAATATTTCATCTCATATTGAATTTTGGATGACATTAAACTACAATGGATACAAAGAAAAAGCCTGCTATAATATCTGTTTAATCTTTATATTTATTCTTCTATTTTGAAGGTTGGATGCAGTAGTCAAGGTTTGACTGCTGGCCTATTGTTAAATAGCGACAAGCGTGGCCAGTGGCCCACCATTGTACCAATACTGTCCCAACTTAACCACCCGTTAGGTGTTGAGTTTTAATCACAAAAGGCCTCGGTACAATTGGGTAAGAGCCACCCACTTATAAGTTATATTTTATTTGTCACTTTTCCAATGTGGGATCTTTCCTCTCCAACACGCCCCCTATTCATTCATCCAATATTCCCATATTGGAAATTGGGACACAAGTCTCATATTGGAGACTTGGTAATTTCATTTCAATGGCAATACAAGGAACCCCAATTTGGGCTCATGATACGTGCCTACGTGGAGACTTTTCCAATGTGGGATCTTTCCTTTCCAACACGCCCCCTATTCATTCATCCAATATTCCCATATTGGAAATTGGGACACAAGTCTCATATTGGAGACTTGGTCAATACAATCCAAGGCCCACATTGGACACTTGGTAATTTCATTTGGTCAATACAATCCAAGGCCCACATTGGACACTTGGTAATTTCATTTCAATGGCAATACAAGGAACCCCAATTTGGGCTCATGATACGTGCCTACGTGGAGACGCAATTGGAGAGGGACCCGCTTTGATACCATGTTAAACAGCGACAAGCGTGGCCAGTGGCCCACCATTGTACCGATACTGTCCCAACTTAACCACCCGTTAGGTGTTGGGTTTTAATCACAAAAGGCCTCGGTACAATTGGGTAAGAGCCACCCACTTATAAGTTATATTTTATTTGTCACTTTTCCAATGTGGGATCTTTCCTCTCCAACACCTATTACCAATATAAATGATTACTTGTCAAACAAAAAATCACTTGTGCGGAAGTATCAAAACTCAGCCAATAATTGGAAACATATATAAGCAAAAGTTTAACTCAGTCTGATAGCTTCTACAACATAATTGGCTGGATCTAGAATCGACTATCATGTCAATTACAAATCCTTTATATGAAATATCAAATTTGTTATATTTCAGATCCCATAGACTGAGGAACACTGATAATAATATTTCCTACTTCATCTGCTGATGCTAAACCAGACAATTTTAACAAGACCATCGAGACTCAGTTTCTCTTCTCAATTTGGCCATATGTACTGTAGTATGTAAACTGGCTGGAAATGAGGAGGGTAAGCTACATGCCCACAGCTATATGCAATTTGTTACTAATACATGTCTTTCATGATCTGATCGGAAATTTCTGGTTTTTGTTAGTGTAATTTTTATTTTTCTTGGATGGTGTATTCACATTCTTGACATTGTTCAAGACAAAACCACGGATGAGAAAGTTGCTCTAATCAACTGGTTAGATATATTTTCTTATGTTTATATCAGTTAACCACACCAAAACATTCTGTTTTCTGACCTGATAGTACTTTTGCATCATATTGGAGGAAAAAAAAATGCAAGTTTCATGTAGACCAATGACATAAACTGGTCATATTTAGAGTTTAACCTTGAAAAAATGACATACACCAATAAATTGCGTGTTGTTGTAAAACTAACATAAAAAGTGTTTCAGAAAATGGAGAGAGCTTTGCTTCTAAGAACTTGAGAGAGAGAGAGTTTAGATGCAGATAATAAGTGTAGTATTTTCTGTTTTTCTCCTCATAACATGGATGAGAAATGGACTACATATAGTGGAAGATAGGGAACATGTAGCCTAAAGTCCTCCATAAAACAAGGACCCCTAAAGTCCTCCATAAAACAAGGATTCCTAAAGTCATCCATAAAACATGGAAAGGGTAAGCCTATAACAACATAATGATTTACCCTATATCTATTTACATGATATAGCCATAATGATTTACAACACTCCCCCTTGGATATTTCATGTCAATAGTGTTGCATGGGTTGTGCGCTTCTAAGTTGTCTCATCAAAAACCTTGCCAAGTAATAAAAACCCTGTGGGAAAAAAACAACCTTGGTCGAAGGAGAAAAAGAGCACAACGCGTATGAGTGTGGAGTAGTAATATCACAGCTTCGGAGATAAGTGGAGTCTTCTTATTAGCATCATAAGTAGGTAGTATGTCTACGAGAGGGATGCATTTAGATTTGCTACACCAAAACCTTGCCCGGTAAACCCAGTGGGAGAAACCCGTGGTCGAAGGGAAAAGATGAGCAAATGCATATATGTCAAATCAAAGCATCTTCAGGATGTAGTATAAGTGGGGTGACCATTCTAAAGATGTGCCTCGTTAAAACCTTGCCAGGTAACAAAACCCAGTGGGACAAAATAACCCTGGACGAAGGACGAAAAGAGTACACGATGGTCAAGTGTATATGCTTCGGGATACTCCCCCTGATTTCGACTCCCCCTGAAAATTACATGTTAGGTAATTCAGATAGTTTACGTAGACCAATACCTTGAACATGCTTCTGGAATGTAGACTTTGGTAGTGACTTGGTAAAGAGGTCTGCACGATTATCTTCAGATCGAATCTGCTTGACTTCAATCTTCTGATGCTCCTGTTGTTGCTGATTGAAGAAGAACTTCGGTGCAATATGTTTGGTGTTGTCTCCTTTGATGAAACCCGTCTTCATCTGCTCTATGTAAGCAACATTATCCTCGTAGATAATGGTTGGTTCATCAGTGGTGGAATGCAGTCCACATGTGCTTCGAACATGCTTTGTAACGGCTCTTAGCCATGTACATTCACATACTGCTTCTTGAAGAGCTAGTATCTCAGCATGATTCGAAGAGGTAGCAACAAGTGTCTATTTCGTAGACCTCCAAGAAATTGCAGTATTCCCAATGGTAAAGACATAACCAGTTTGGGAACGTGCCTTGTGCGGGTCTGATAGATAGTCTATATCAGCATATCCAACAAGGCGAGCATCATTCTGAGGATCAAGGGGGTTTGATCCATTCCTTGATGCGTAGGGATAGAATAAGCCCATATCCGTTGTACCTCTAAGGTAGCGGAAAAATGTCTTTCATGCCATTCCAGTGGCGGCGTGTTGGCGCAGAGCTATATCTAGCTAACAAGTTCACATCGAATGAGATGTCCTATCTAGGGCATTGAGCCAAGTACAATAATGCGCCTATTGCACTTAGATATGAGACTTCTGGTACCAATATCTCTTCGTTATCATCTGCAGGACGATACGGTTCTCTCTAGACTTCAGACGACCATGGGTGTGCTTGCTTTTATCCTCATTAAAGCATCTTAACATCTTCTGGATGTAATTTGGTTGATGGACCAAAATTTCATCTGCACTGTGCTCGGGCTCCAGGTCAAGACAATAATTTGTTCTCCCAAGGCCTTTCATCTCAAATTCCAACTTCAGGTGCTTTGCGGTTTCCTTGATCTCTTCAGGAGTATCGATCAAATTCATGTCATTGACATAGACCGCCACAATTCTAAACTAGGAACTTGTTTCCTTAATAAACACGCATGGGCATAGTTTATTATTCACATATCCCATCCTGATTAAATATTCACTTAGACGGTTATACCACCTCCGTCTGGATTGTTTCAATCCATAAAGTGAACGCCTCAAAACTAATGGAGAGCGTGTTCCGTGGTCTAGAACTATTTGCATCGGGTATATTAAGTTCTTCAGGAACTTTCAGGTATATTTCTGTATTATGATCCCCCTAGAGATAAGTTATGACCACATTCATAAGCTGCATATTCAGTTTTTCGGAAACTACCAAATTGATAAGGTAGTGGAACGTTATGACGTTCATTACGGGAGAATACGCGTCCTCGTAATCAATCACAGGGCGTTGAGAAAATTCTTGCGCCACTAGACGAGCTTTGTGTATCACAATCTCATTTTTCTCATTACGCTTCCTTATAAATACCCATTTAAATCCTACAGGTTTAACATGGTGAGGTGTGGGAACGACAGGTCCGAACACTTTTCTCTTTGTCAAGGAATCTAATTCGACCTGGATTGCTTCTTTCCATTTTGGCCAGTCGTCTCTACGTTGACATTCATCAATAGAGCAAGGTTCGATGTCATCGCTAGTTATAATTTCGGTAGCTACCGCGAATACAAATATATCATCGATGATAATCTCATTCCGATTCCAAATCTCACTTAAGCATGCATAGTTTATCGAGATTTCTCTATTCTCGTGAGTGGGTTCAGACGTTGGAGCGTCCCCCAACGTTGTCTCTTCTAGGACGGACCCATAATCTGGAATTATCTCGTGAGATGGATCAGTTGAGATCGCGATGTCTAGTGGATTCGTTTGTGCTGGTTTTACCCTCTTCCGGGGATAGGAATCCTTCGAACCTAGTGGTCTACCTCGCTTCTGGGCAGGGACATGTGACTGGTTAGCCGCCATGGTCGTACCTCGTCCATCCGGGACAACGCGTCCTACAGGGACATCTATTCTTGCAGGCACATTTGCAGCAGGTATATGTGATCTCGTCACTTTAGCTAGATCAGAGAAAGCGTCTGGCATATTTTGGGCTACACTTTGTAGATCTAGAATTCTCCGCACTTCACTATCGCATTGTGCGGTTCGGGGATCGAGATGAGACATAGTGGGGACATTCCACGTCAATTCACGTCGTTCATCAGGAACGGTAACGTTCTTATCTCCCCCTAACGGCGGGAAGACTGTCTCATCAAAGTGACAATCTGTAAACTCTCCGGCATTATCAGGTCTTATGGACTTTATGGGATAATCCGAGTGGTGATCCACAATTTCATGATATGGGCGAGAGTTTAGCAAAAGCAGCATTTTCTTGTGGACAATAGTGTAACATGTGATCACTTTGTCGATACATCAACCACAACCATGAAATATTTAAATTGTCCGCATGGTGGTTGGAAAGGTCCACAAATTTTCCTTGCATTCTGTGCAGAAAAATGGTGTGTGTATATACTAGTCTTTGCACATGATGGTCTAGAGTTTAACATTCCTAACGAGCAAGTTTGGCGTAATGTGTTACTAAACACAGGACCCTTATTCAGAAGGGGATGCTCGTGTGATAAGTTGAGGATACGGTGCATCATACTTTGACCTGGGTGTCCCAAATGGTCATGCCATAGCAAGTAGTTGCTCGAATTGGTTAGCTTCTGGCTAACAAATTTCAATTTCTCCAATATACGCTTCTGGCCGCACATTCAGAGGTTATGCAAAGATATTACACTCATTTTTCTTAGAGGTTTCAACGTGATAAATGTTGGTTCGAATATCCTTAATACTCAATAACGTTCTTCTGGAACGTGGAGAATATAAGGCCTCATTAATGGTAAATTCAGTACCATTGGACAACATAAAGTGGGCTTTGCCATAGCCCTCTATCAGGTTGGATTGGCCTGATATGGTTGTCACAGAGGTATGCATGGGCAATAAGTTTGAAACATATCTCCGATCTCGGAGTATGGTGTGCGTAATAGCACTTTTAACCGGACAACAAACTTCCCCACAGAATATGCCTATTCATTTATTTAATTCAATGGATCACATGTATGAATAAGTTTATTGAATTAAATATATTCGAACATAACCACATTTCTATAATCCAAAATAATTGAAAACATAAATCACCAAAATCCGAAGATGTTTCATTCATTAAGATGAAATAGATATGGCACAAGGGGCCAATTATACCCATGTCTTCGAGTTCTAATCCTCGGTATGTTCAGTAACTGCCTGAAAATCCATGATCTCTAGTGTGGAATCGATAGAAAATGACCCTTTAATAAAGTTGGTATTTCGAGTTCTGCGACTGGCGTAATACTCATCTACTGCTTAGGCTATCGCACAACAGGTGCGGGACCAGCAGTCAATTCCTCCACATTGATAACAAAGATCATGCTGATCGATTCTGGTGGCAGCGGGCCGGACCAGTGTTCCTTTCAACTCGGGCTTGCTGAGTTATGGCATCATGGTTCCTACCACGTGGGCCTTGGCCACGTGGAGCCTGATTACATGGCCTCTTGGGCTTTGGCCAAGTGGCAGACGGTCATATGGGCTAATTTCGTTCTGCCAATCATGTCTTGCTTCAAGCAAGAAAATGGTCATTTGATGGTGAAAGTGCTCTTCTAGAGCGACCCAAAGAATCTGTGTATCCTCTTCATCGGATACTCAACTTGGAGTGTTTTCTCCATATGTTTCCTTTGAAAATTATGGCACTCATATTAAAAGCCTCAATGACGACATTGTTAGCATTGATTGTTGATCTCATCTTCTTTGCAGTTAGATGAATTATCACATCTTGAACCACTTTAGATAGTTTCTTCCGGAAACCTCCAAAGAAACAAAGTCAAGTTTGTTGAGATTTGGTATTTCTTACAGGAAAGGAACAAATAATCTTAGTGCTTTGGGTAATATCGTCCATAAGCAACTAATAGGAACTTCAGGTTCTATAACATGGTATGAAAAATCGGATTAAACATGTAAAATCTACTGGTTTTATCATGTGTGGTGAATTTATGAAGGAAACTTCAAGTTTCTTAAATGGCATTATCGAAACTACAAGTTCGATATGTGTATGAACTACTGGTTCATTTAGAACTTCTAGTTCATTAGGTACCTGCATTTTCTACACATATATTCTAGTGCGAAAATTTAGACAAGTAACACAATAATATTGAATAGAGCAAATTGAAATAATATCTCACAAATTGAATAAATGGAAATCACAAATCAATTGAGATATTAATTGCATGCTAGTAATATAACATATTAATTGTCACACAATTATGTGAATAAATGCTTCTGGCAATTAATTACACATATGAAATATGGTGAATTTATTTGCAATAGCCATAATGACATGTACATTGTCTGGGTTCAAATCTCAGTAGAATCAAATCATTTTTCCTTTTATTTGATTCTGCTGGACCAAAGGAATGGGCTTGATAGTGAAGCCTATCGGGCTTAGTCTGCGGGCTTGTGACCCGGCCTTTCATGCGTAATTTAAATGGTGTGTGAGGCCTGCTGGGCTGCTAGGTCCCGCAGAGGGAGAGTGGGCCTGCTGGGCTCAAGCTGGTCTGCCAAGGAATGAAAAGTTATTACTCAACCCTTTTGGTAACTCCAATTAAATACGACCAGGTAAGAGTATGAGGTTTGGGTGGAGCGAGGCTCTCTTAAGTACACAGCCTCATTGTATCTTGCCTAGACATCACATCGAATTGGGTGAGCCTACTTGGAAAGATTCATAATATTTCAGTGTTGTCAAAACTACAGGTTCGATACTATATGTGAACTTCTGGTTCAATATTTATGTATGAAATTTTGGTTCAATGTTTATGTGTGTGAACTTCCGGTTCGTTAAGTACCTGCATTCCGCACATATATATTCTAATGCAAAGAATTTAAGCGGGTAAAATATTTAAATTTAATATGAGCAGGTAACACCACAAAACATTATCATAATAAATAATGAAGGAAAGATGTATCATTATCACAAAGTCCAAACAAGTATTTATAGATATTTGTCACAATATACATGAATTAATAGCTAAATTAAAAAGCTATTGATTTTCCTTTTACTCATTCCATTATGCCAATTATAGTGCAAGAGAAATAAGTGTCTCTCATAGATGATTAAGTTAAACTAGATGCTTCAATAAAAGTCATAAATCGTGATTGCAGCTTCTACTGAATAGCAGTCGAAAAACAAACCAAAATCCCAACCAAAACAACCCAGAAAAATATGAAAAATTATAGAGATGCAGTAAACACACAGAGGCTCTAGCATACAAAATTTGGTGAATTTTGGAGTTGAATTACTATTTTAAATAAATACGGGAACACAGAGGACAGAAGGTAAACTGAAACAGTAAAATCTGTTTTTGCTTGGAAAAACATACTTGGTTGTAGAGCTGGTAGATTGATGTTGATTGAATGATGAACCTCTTCTTTTCTGCAACCCAAGAGTTATTCACCTCTTCTCTTGTCGATCGGCAATCCGAATCCTAGAGCTAGTCGTGCTGATAACGTGTTGTAAAACTAACATAGAAAGTGTTTCAGAAAATGGAGAGAGCTTTGCTTCTAAGAACTTGAGAGAGAGAGAGTTTAGATGCAGATAATAAGTGTAGTATTTTCTGTTTTTCTCCTCATAACATGGATGAGAAATGGACTACATATAGTGGAAGATAGGGAACATGTAGCCTAAAGTCCTCCATAAAACAAGGACCCCTAAAGTCCTCCATAAAACAAGGATTCCTAAAGTCATCCATAAAACATGGAAAGGGTAAGCCTATAACAACATAATGATTTACCCTATATCTATTTACATGATATAGCCATAATGATTTACAACACGTGTCATCATGGAATGCATGTAATTCCTACTCATGATGGGTAGGTAGGTTTGAAAAAAAAAAAATGTAATCTATGATGCATGACACAAAAGTTAGACAAACAGGTTGAAACTGTTTTGGGAGGCCGATCTGAACTCATATATATATATAAAGGTCGATGAAGACCTCATTTCTTACTTCAGAACTAAATATCGAGGAAATTTAGAAGATCGAAGAAGAAAAAGAAGCAAAATGGCTGTCCAAATTCCTAGAGTGAAACTCGGGAGTGAGGGATTTGAGGTAATAAACAACTTCAGGTCCTTGTCATTATGCATTGCATAATTTCTACTTACAGGAAAGGAACTCCTAAAATGATGGTTTCGTTTCTCATCTTGACTTGTTTTTGTAGGTTTCCAAGTTGGGACTTGGTTGTTTGGGACTTAGTGGATACTACAATGCTCCACTAGCTGAAGAGGCTGGCATATCAATAATCAAGCATGCATTCGATAATGGAATCACGTTCTTTGATACATCAGATATTTATGGACCAGAAACTAATGAAGTTTTGATCGGAAAGGTTAGGAATTTCCCCTCTCAAATAGTCTTGTGCTCAGTGGTTTGTCTATACATGGGTGCTTACATTCTTCATCAGAAAGCAACCTTTAGAACTCTTATTTTTCGTCAAGCATAAGATGATGCTGTCTTATGACTTGTGTGAGTACTTATATCAGGTGTTGAAGTGTTTCAGGCATTGAAGCAGCTGCCTCGAGATAAGGTTCAGGTTGCTACAAAGTTTGGTATTGTAAATATCAAGAAACCACAAGTTACACTTAATAGCAGTCCTGAGTATATACGCTCCTGCTGCGAGGCTAGCCTGAAGCGCCTTGATGTGGAGTACATTGATCTTTACTATCAGCACCGTGTAGACCCATCAGTACCAATAGAGGATACCGTGAGTATTACACATTTTCCCTTGGACTAATTGCAATCTTAAGTTCCTTTTTCATTTTGTAGGAAGTTTTTCATGCAGTTCTTTCTAGATGATCGATGATAGTGCTCAACTTTGAAGTTGTAGATTAATGCTTAACTGTGTCTTAATGGTAGATGGAGGAACTAAAGAAGTTGGTGAAGGAGGGGAAGATAAAGTACATCGGATTATCCGAAGCCAGCCCAGAAACAATAAAGAGGGCACATGCAGTTCATCCCATTACAGCTGTACAAATGGAGTGGTCTCTTTGGACTCGCGACATTGAGGAAGAAATCGTCCCACTTTGCAGGTAAGCTCAAGTTTAGTCTAAAATTCCAAAGTTTGATCTGTGCAAATCTACATTTTTGAAAGGCAGGATTTACACATGCATGCTTCCTTTTAAATCACACACCAGTCTACTTTTGAGAATTGATCTTGCTGAGTTGTATGCTATGTCTTCTTCTGTTTCCACAATTTAGATTTACTTTTCTTCTCCCTAGTAGAATTGATTAATGTGTGAAACTTGTGTTGTGTACGTCGGTCGAAACACAGGGAACTTGGAATCGGGATAGTGCCATATAGCCCTCTTGGTCAAGGATTTTTCGGTGGCAGGGCAGTTGTGGAAGCTATACGTACCTGCAAAGAGTCATTTGGTAACCTATGACCTTGCTTCCTCTTGTTGCTTATGATAATGTTCAAACCTAGTTATAGACTTTTGAGCAAACAGAGAATGGGCTATTCAATCTGTTAATATCAGGATTCAGGACTGGCTTCCTCGCTTTCAAGGGGAGAACTTGGAGAAAAACAAAGACCTTTATGCTGAAACACAGAGGTTGGCTGAAAAGCATGGATGTTCCCCTGCACAACTTGCGCTTTCTTGGGTTCTTACTCAAGGCAAAGATGTTGTACCTATCCCTGGTGTGTGCCACTCAACCAGCTCTCCTTCCTAATCTACCTCAAGTCATATAATGTGTTGTTCTAATTTAACAACTGTGTGCTATTGATGAGCATATAGACCTAGTTTGAATTGATTGAAAACCAAAGCGCATTCATGAATTCTCCTCGTGCTTTTGCAGGGACTACTAAGATAAAGAATTTGGATGATAATATTGGTTCCTTGAGAGTGAAACTCACTAAAGAAGACATATGGCTATGTTTGGTATGGCTGTTCTTTGAGAAAAAGCTGGCTTCTGCTTATTTCTGAGAATAAGTAGCTGAAAAGCAAAGTAACTGAGTGTTTGGTAAACTGGCTTTTTATAAGTGCTGTCAGTGGCAAAAGCAGTGACAAAGTGTTTGGTAAACTCAAACTGGCTTGTGCTTTTTGTTTGTGGAATTACCAAATTGGACATGAGAGATTCTTTTACCTTGATTGTTTGGTAATACAATGTTGTTCAAGTGCTTTTGTTATTATTTTTAATCTTTATTATGTCCTTATTAATTTTTATCAACTTTCAATTTTTATAAACCATGGTGACCATATGATTAATATTAGACAATTTTAAAAGTAACTTATACAAATATATTAGTAACATTAATAACAATTGATTTCTGGTTCACATCAAGTAACCACAAAAAATATCATAACATATTCAAATGTTCACATTATTACGTGCACTCATCAAACTTAGAGTAATGTTTTTTCTTATTGTTTCCCTTTCTTGTGCACCATGACCATGATATTCTTCTTTTACATCATCATCAATCTCTATTCCACCGCTTGACCCATCATCTTCTCTTTCTTCACTGCGGATAAAATGTTCACTTTCAGCCTTTAGAACATCAATTGAATGTCACAACTCCTTCACTTTAGCATCAGCACTAGAAAGTAAGGACCGCACCCAGAAACAAATGATCAGTAAATATCCACAAATAATATGATAACTAATTAAAACAATAACTAATTAAGTTGCATTGAGCTATCTAGTTAAAGGTTGTCATGTTAAGAAACACATCATCAATTTCTTATTTGTATCCATTTTAACTTGATTCACATCTAGGTTTAAAGCATGATTTGAAAAGAAACACCTTTTATTGATTAAATCATAAAGCATGACACATAGAGAAACAATAAAACTACAAAATGCAGAGAGCTAGCAAACACAAAACCTCAACTGCCACCAAACCAGCCTAATCAATCTAGATGAACAAACTCATCTACGGATCGAATTGCAGCCATGTAGTGATTCAATTTCACGCAACTACATATACCAAACGTTCGACACTGAGTGCATTATTGAGATAGTATTCCTTCGCTTTAATTTGCTATTCAACACAAAATGCTGGTAGAAATGTTTTTATATTCCAATTAGCTGTAGCATCTCAGAAGCACCCAAAGACATTGCAAGTACCCATCATCAGATCCATTACTCCACCAGTTTCGTGCCCAACTCCACCCTTGGCCTAGCTGGAAGGCCCTTTGCTATCATCTCTTCATCGTACTACTAACATATAAGCGTCTCCAACTTACTACTAATATACACGCACAAGAAGATGCCTACAGAAATCAATAACAAACTAATACACGTTATTTTAGTAATGTCATGCAATTAACATTGGCTTCTGCACGTTTATGAACTATTGATTCAAGAACAATAGAAGATATCGAGTACTAAGCAATAGTAAATAGAGCACATTCGTAGCTGAGGTTAAAATAATTCCCCCCTGATGTCAGGGGTATCAAAGAATAAAAACAAAAATAATTTAAAACAATGAATAAACAAAACCAAAGTTCATAGAGTTGTTTACTATGATGCTGTTTTGATCTAACAAGACTACAAGAGTAGACAAAGACACAGATTATGGGGGCTGCCACTAGGAGCACCATTTCTTACACATCTTCAATCAACCAGAAAAGGCTATCTATTGGCTACACTGTCTCTTACTGCTCTTTTCAAAGCCTTCAGTTTCCTCTCAATTATTCTCAAAGCGTATCCAATCTGTGATCCAGGCTAAGATAAATATGCCCTGTGTCCAATGCTTTTGACATGGTGGTATCTATAATTTAAACTACGCTTCTTACAAAGCATAAGATGAGATGTTGGAATCATACACAAACCAAAAACTAGATCTTTTGCATTGCTTCTGTATCATAGCAAAGAACATGTATATTCATGAATCATGATGCAGGATACAGATACCATGGTTGATAAATGTGCATCAAGTAACCTAACAAATTCAATCAACCCTTCAAAATTAAAGGCATTTTCCAGAAGTTCACACAGCACAAGCAAATATCAAGAAGACGGAACCCCCAGCAGCTTTATCGACTTGGATAAGTAATCATCACATCATACAAACTAACCAATTTAAGAGAGTTGGCCTTCTCTTGCAGAATATCAAGCAGGCTGTCGAAACTCTCTTGAAAGAGTCCACTCCTTCGATTTCGAGTTGGTTACCGACAGAAACAAAGGATCTAACACTATCAAAGTGAATTCAATTGCCATAACTAGATCGTCAATTTCAATTGCTAAAAGTAACAGAAGTGAATTCAAAGTTCAGTTCCAAAAGGCAACTTCCTCCATCCCCAAACCCGTTTGGATTAATAACCCGAAATTTTGTTGTACATCACAACACCCAGTATATATATGCTACAAATCACAATCTCTACCACTCATATCCCTAAAACCCAGCACAAATTGATCTCAAATATTCATCACAATCAAAGAAATTTGAAACTGAAATAGATAAAAAACTAACCCGAATCAAATTCCAAGCAGCCTTGCTTGATTGAGGCTTCGATATCTAACCCGGAATCTTGATGAGAGGCTAGGTGATGCGGTTTCAGTTGAGAGCCTTGCTTGATAGAAGAGACGTCTGCGTCTAGATATCAATCGAAGAAAAAGGTGCGTTTCAAACTCAACTCTATTAGGTCAAGAATGGAGCCGTTTGCATGGCTCCGGTGCGAAATGGAGAAGAAGAGAACTCACCAGAAAATCAAAATGACGTCAGTCCGCCGCCCTGTGTCTCTCTCTTCCCGTCTTCCTTCTCAGATTCTGAACCAGTACTAATCCTTTTTCTCGGGTTTTCCTTCCTTCTCTACTTACTCCGATAACTAGCCCGGGGTTTCGATCGACGTCTATGAAGGAGAGCGGTAGAGATGAGGGAGCAGAAGCGAATGGAAGAGTTGGAAGAGCGGTGTTTTCATGAATGGTATTGGGCCGTAATTACTTCCAAGCCATGAGGGTACCCATTGGTATTTCGAAAGATTCATTAACTCATCGCTACAGTTAAAAAGAGCGCTACAGTTGCAGCAAGCGGCTTCTGGCTTCTAAAAGCAGGGGTCTCCAGGCTTCTGCTTTTCAGTGAAAAAAGCCCTGGCTTCTGTTAGAAGCCGGCTGAAGAAGGAGTTACCAAACGCTAAAAGATGTCCTGCTTATAAGCAGGGGAGCAAAAAAGCCCCCCCAAACATAGACATAGAAGAGATTTCTGATAAAATATCTATCAACACAGTGGCTGGGAATAATGCACCTGATGCTTTTTTTCGCTGCTCATGGAGGTTTGCAAATACACCACCAGCAAAAGATGGCAAAATACCTTCTTAAAAGTTTGTATGAGAATTATGATAAAGAATAAATGAACTACTAAAGCATGTTTAGGATTCTGATGTTGCTTAGTAGTGTAACTAAAGTTATTGGAGCAGATATAGATAATGTGAAATCTGCTTCCACTTCTTTACAATAAAAAGAAAAAGAACATGAATATTGCAGATGCCTCATCTCGTTCTGAATTTCAGATAACATCAAAGTACAAATTATGCAGGAAACTTATAATTGGTATAGTTCAACAACAGTCCTGTTGGTTGTGGTTTCTTCAGAATGTTTAATCACGAAAGGGTCTTGTGAACAGCTTCCCTGCAAATTCTCAACTTGTATGGAAGCTTGCTCTATTTAGCTTAACCGCCGTAATCATATTCAATGTTCAAGGAGAAATACTGATAAGAATAAGTTTTTCTACACTGTTAACTTGGCAAAGTGGCAAAGGGGTGATATGGTGCCTATTCCTGTGAGTTTCTTCATTCAACTTGTTATGAACTTACGAAAACCCATCACTTTGTATTGTTTTATGATTTTTCCATGGATTCTAGAAGGGATTAACTGGCGGGCAAGATCGGTCTCCAAGAAGGAAGCTCATAGAAGTATTCAAGATATGTATTGCCTTGAGATGAAGTTGCAAGATATGGATACTTCATCTCTCGCTACCCATGGAAGTTCGGCAAATAAGCCAAAATTGAAGATAGCAAAATTATAAACTAAGATATAATGCATGGAATGCTAGAAGGGGTGCTGTGTCCAGTGTTCAATCTTTCTGGGACTCAAAATATATGAAAGGCAACTGTGTTGTACAATGCAAAATCTGACTGCATGTAAACTTTATGTTAAGATAACTGGATTTAGTATGGATTACCGATTACTACATGCATCCAATTTCCATGCAGCATGACTACTTGAACTAGGCAATAACCCAGAGAATGAATATCAAAACCTTCAAGTGAAAGAGCTAAGAGTCCACATTCTAAGAGTTCTGGAAGTCAGGGACTTAAGGGGAACCTGGTCTATTTCGGATCTTTGGTTTAAACTTCTAATGGCAACAAGCAAAATCAATCTTCGTATTTCTTCATTGCTAACACATTAGTGAAACTTGAAACATACTTCTGACTCTTGAAAAAATTCCAAGAGTATTTGATCTAAAAAATCCAGTTCTTCCTGTACATTGTATAACACACATTTGATATGTCGAGTAAAAATACAGGTACTTTCAAGTGTTCAGTGTGTTTTAAATAGAGTATCGACTATGTCTATAGACAAACACATACCCAACTCGGCAAGGAAACTAATAGCAACAACTTAGACTAAGGAAGAAAAATGAAAAAAAGAAAAAAAAACAGGCAACTAGCAAGGTCTAACCGTCTAGATCCCATCTATCCACAAATGTAGATCTAATGCTCGTTCTACATCACATAGCTACAGCTCAGAATATAGAAATTAGTCAAGGCCTTCAATCCCATCAAATTTTCAAGAGTACTTGGCTAAAACTCAAAACCCAGTTCCCTCTGCATGTAGTACAGGATTGAAAGCGAAGATAGGTATTTTATCTCTGCACTCATAACGGTCTTCTCATTTGGTTTAATGGCAGCAAGGTCTTACAGATCCCATTCATTCACAGAATAGGAAACCCTGGTCATTCTAAATTGCATAGCTACAAATTAAGATTCAGAAATTGCAAAAACGATTCAAAGTATCAACACTCAAAGAGATGAACACAAAGTATATCCAATTATCCATATAAGAAAAATAGCTCATTGCTTACAAACATAAATAGCAACTAAATAGGGTTCAAATCTCATACTAGAATGCACAGCTACAACTTACAATACAGAAATCAGTGAAGTCCTCAAACACTTGAAAATTCCAAGAGTTACAGAACAAATTAGCCAAACCACAAAACTCAGTTTCTCCTGTATGTAGTATATATCAAACATTGTTCGTATTGTTCAAGTGAAGATAGGTTTAGCAGATACTGTACATATTCTCAAGTAACGATAGGTATTTAATGTCTTCCCAATGGTCTTCTCATTTAGCTTAATAGCAACTAGCAAGATCCTACGGATTCCAGTCATTCACAAAATGTAAACATTGTAATTCTAAACTGCACAGCTACAACTTAAAGATATAGAAATTGCAGGAACAACTCCAAATTCACCAAATGATTAATGAAGCTCCGGTCAATCTACATTGCATAGCTACAACTTAATATACTCCAAATTCACCAAATGATCAACACATATCATCTCATTTAAGTACTAAGTGCACACAAAAGTAAGTTCTATAGCTAATCATCATCATCCACAAAACACATCTCAACCCGAATTAAACTAAACAACAAGTACCGAATTCACTGTTGCTGCTGCTGGTTAGGGTTCTGAGGCGGCGGAGGCATTCCTCGTGGAGGTCCTCCAAACACACCGGGAGGAGGAGGCATTCCTTGGCGAGGTGGTGGACCCCTCATCATCTGCCCCGGAGGCCCCATTGGTCTCTGCCCGTACTGCATCGGAGGACCGGGAAACTGCTGAGGTGGACCGCCGGGCCTAGCACCGGGAGGAGGAAACTGCGGCGGCGGGCCACGCACCATCGGTGGTGGTCCCTGGCCAGGATACATCTGCGGCGGGGGACGGATCACCGGAGCAGCCGGATACGTCATCGGAGGCGCCGAGAGGTTAGGGCGAGACATCTGAGGCTGCATCATGCCGGGAGCGGGCCCGCCAACGCCGCGGACGGGGCCGGAGAGACCGGGCTGGGCCTGGGCCACGGGAGGAGTCACGATCCCCCTGCCGGCGGCGCGTCCGATTCCGGAGCCGGAAAGAGCGGCGGCACTCGCGGCCTTGGCGCGTGACTCCTCCTGAGGCGGCGGGCCCTCGACGGTCATGGAGATGACCTCCTCGCCGCGGAGGAGGACGAGGCCGAGAGTGCGGCGGTCGTCGCGGTCCTCGTTGGTGTTGGTGTTCTTCTTGGCGGCGGAGCCTTTGGCCGGGGGAAGCTTCCGGAACTCCTCGCAGTCGCCGAGGACGAGGTTCATGTGGCGGTCGAAGGCCATGAACTTTCCGACGAGCTGACGGCCGTCCTGGATCGTCACTCTCATGCGGTAGTTGATGAACTGGAGCATCTTGGAGCTCTTCGACATCGACATGGTCGCTCAGTGAGGGGGTCCTTGCTCTCCTGAGCGATTAGGGTTCTGGGTTTCCGGTTAGGGCTTTGGTATTTATACCTGTGTGTTTTAGGGCTTAGTTTTTGGGTCGGTTCTATATTTGTTTTGGGCTTGGGTTTGATATCTTTTGGGCTTGGATTTGGCTTCATGTATGCAGAAATGATGGAAACAAGTCCATTGAGCGTAAGAAATTGCTATGCGTTATAAAATTGAGGACGAAGAATTTGACAATTTATGATATAGTTGAGGGGTGAGAATGTGATGACTCTTTTTCTTTTATGTAACTACTAGGTCAAACAGTTGGTGATTGGGTTGTAAATTTGTTACTTGAAATTTCATATGTTTGTGCAGATTTGCAAGTTGGGAGTTGGGTGTATATATGGGGGATTGGTGGAGTCTCCTTCTCTAATCATATGTTCATGGACCGCATAAAGTTTTGATTGGAAAGGTAAAGTCTTCTCCCTCCCAAATAATTATTGAATTTGAAGATGATATCATCATCTTCTTTTTGAGCTTTCTGCATGTTCATGCACACAATCACAGGTGCGGTTTTCTTATTTCTCTTGGAAGTTCGAATTTGGATTCATAGTTATTCATGGGATCTTTTGGTGGCGAAGCAGTTGATCAAAGTCTACCAAATAGTCTTCTGGTAACACTCACGGCTGTGATTAATAGTTATTTAGTTTGTATCACATTGGGTACATGAATATGTTGCCTAATTAAGGAATAAGGAGTCGAGTTTATTAAAAACGTCTCGTGGCCTGTACATCTTTTATCATAATGTCTTCTTAGATTATCCCATTTGAGATCATTCTGGTTGCTTTGAGAATTTGAGGAATTCCTCTAGCAAAATTGACTATACACACTGATTAGAATATCCGTGTGCAAAACATTTCTCACAGATGTCTGTGAGTATAAAATTACTTAACAAATGATATTTTTATTATTACCCTCCGTTATCCGTGTGTAAAATATTTCTCACAGATATCAGTATTAGATAAATATGTGGGACACACGGACATCTGTGAGAAATTTTATCATTTTATGTCACACTGATTTTAGTAGGCAATAGTGTATGTGAACATTGCTTATGTAGGGTCCAGTTGATCAATTCACACTGATATCTGTATCTAGAAATCAAATCCTACTGATAATTAATCAGTGTGAATGTCAGTGTGTATAAAATCAGTGTGGGTTGTTGTTTTTGCTAGTAGTGGAAGTTCCTAGTTCAAGTAGTTGTTATATTAAAGAAAATTAAAGATTTTTAGATATTAATGAAATACACTATTATATTCTTTGAAATTGCTAGTAGAAACATACAATATCATATTTTGCTAGTACATCAAAATCGAACGTATACTCAGTTTCGTTGGCAATGTTTAATTTTTTTTTTGAGAAATAGATAACTTCATTACTTATCCATGGGCAGAAGGCACGTACATCATCAGTTGTCTCATACCAACAGATCTAAATGGCACAAACCGCCAAACAAATGACAAGTAATCTTCATTGTAAACAAATACGCACAATTATTTTAGTTCCTAGCCAAATGAACACAAATCCACACTACCTAAATCCTTGCTAAAGCAACTTTAATTGCCTAGAGACCTCAATTGGTATACAACTAGATAAGCTAAACTTAAATAGCAAAAGACTAGAGTCCAAATACTAGGTACTAGAGTCTTAAACCAGGCCGGCCCACACCAAGCACAACTAAAGGTCCAGCCCAAGCCAAAGAGAGGAGGGAAAAGTGGGCTGAAAATAAAGCCCAACCCACTACCCCATACCCTCGCCCCAGCACTAGACCAGAAAGAGCCGGAACCCTAGCGAGTTCGCCGGAGCCGCCGCTGCCGCCAAGTCAGTCCAGTGGCCGCCCTACCCGAGCAGCCATATCATCCATACCTCACCCCAAACCTGCTGGTATTCCGCCGCTACAACAACACGACCTTCCCAAGTCAAGGATCCGCTCGCCTCCTCCGGAAGATCGATGCAGCGCCTCCGATCTCAACACTGCCGCCACAAGACGAACAGGACTGGCCTCCTCAGCAAGGATCATCGGCGATCTCTCACCCAAAACCTGAGTGAGCCTAAAAATCAAAATTGAGATCGATACTACCACCAACACCACCACTTCACAAGTCGCTGTCACCTGAGGCTCGACGCTGGAGCGTCCTTGTCACAGCCGAAGGATCCTCGGAACCGCTGCCGTACTTCTGCATGAAACCTAGGGTTTCGGCCTGGGTGCTCCGAGAAAACGGGAGCTCTGATAGATTCAATTCGGACGGATGTTGGCAATGTTTAATTATAAAGTCCCCAGTAGAACTTACTTGCATAACAATGAGTGTATTTAGTGAAGGTTACTTAATTGAGAATTTGAGATGGACATTGACATATATACGTTCATACACTAAAGTTGAGGCCCTCTATCTGTTTGTTTGTTTGAAAGGATATCTAAAATTTTGACAGCATGAAAATCATGACCTTGCTTAGATGGGACATTTACTAGGTTAGTGCAGAATTTACATTCGAATCCCCAAAAAGTAAATATCAATTACTACATGACTACACCTACATGCTACACCATTGTTATTCCAGAAATTCTTGCATAGGAGCTGCCGCACCGCCACCCTCCAATTAGAAGAATTTTTTTTTTCTTTTTCGAAACTGCCCTTGATTTTTAATGTGAAATATCCAAAATACTCCTCTGCTTGGGCACTGATTGGATAGCCCCACTGCCACGTGATGCGGGTGCCGTACCTAAGTCTCTCTCTTGTTATTCAGCTTAAATATCATCTAACCTGTCTTGTCTCTTTTGCATTTCTGATGAATCCATCAAGACAGTCATTTATAACCTTCAGGTCACCATGAAACTTCCGTTGCCGGGGAACTATCCACCTTGCCAGGAGAAATTTCCAATATGGATAAATAATATTAGAGGAAATTAAAAACAGACATGCATGTAAATTTTATGTCCTTTACACTAGAAAAAATATGCATGTTCTATACAAACAACTAAATCTTTGAGAGTGAACAAATAACAGTATCATCAAAGATTAGAAATGTTAAAATCAAGTATTTGACATTGATAAATATAATGAATTGTTGTCCTAGAGAGAACTATGTATGTGACAATGGCATAAAACTCTCTTATGCTATAATCGATCTCACCATTGATGAAATATAATTTGTAAAATGTTCTCCACTTAACGAATGCTCAAAAAATCTCTACTCAAGTAGACCTTAAAACTCATGATTTACCACTAGTGACATGAAATAATTTCAATAAATAAGCGCGTTGACAGGATTTCGACATGTCACGACACGTCCATGTAAATCATTGTCGAGGTGATCATGTGGTATCTATCCCAGTATCCCTGGTGCGTGCCTGTTTACCTCTCCTTAGTTCATCTTATTCTAAATTAGACTACTTGCACTAGACAAATTTATGTTCCAAACGAAAATACGAAATGTATCAAGGACACTATAACTTGATGTATATTGTAATAGTTCAACATACTGAACTCTGCTTGTGTTTTTGTAGGGACGACAAAGACTGAAAATATTGATGCTAATGTCGGTTCCTGGAGAGTGAAACTCACTAAAGAGCATATACAGGAGATATCTGATATGATACTCATCGATGCAGCGACAGGGAATAGAGTATCCGATAGTCGTATTCTCTGCTCTTGGAAGTTTGCAAACACACCACCAAAAAGCAAGCAACGCAACTAAAAGAAGCCTTTATTCATAATATATATAGATTGTCTGCGATGCTGCTGCATCTTTGTATATATTAGGAACAATCTGATGTTTGTTTGCAATGAAATTGAAAGTTCGTTGGAGCAGATTAATGCGAATTAAGTGCAAACATGTTGTCACCTGCACTAATTTGGTGCATGGTTTAGCAAATTGGTTTCTGTTGAGGTTCTTATCAAAGTGTGAAACTAGTAAACTATTGGATAAACTAATTTTTTTTTTTTTTTTGTTCTTTGAAATTTAATAACAGAGCTTACTTTTTTTGGCTGCCTAACTCGAAGCTTTCTCGGATAGGGTTTCTGGGTCGGATTCAACTTTCAGGGATCATAGATTCATAATCCTAGGGCTACGTCACTCTATCTCTGGCGCACTACTCCACTTTGCTAATCGCAGTCCGCTTTATAACTGCGCTTCTAATGGCTACTTCAGTGTGCATGAACATCTCCTTGTGCTCAATCCCAGAGATACTGCTGCCGAGTTTGGATGTAATTCATGGCATGATCTAGTCTCTAGAGGTGCTTGATCAAGTTTTCCAAGGTAAAATTTACTTTTATCAAGATGTTCTTTTGCTTTTGTTTGTTTGATTTGGAGTTGGTGGAATCAAATCAATTAGGCAGTATAGAAATGTTTGAATTGACAACAAAGAAATCTGTTGTCAATGTTTGAAATGTTTGGAGTTGCTTTTGTTTGTTTGATTTGTTTGCTTTTGCTTTTATTATCCTCACGGCAACTCACGGCAATGGAATGCAAACAACGCATTGAAATTGAATGCTACAAACTAAATCAGACTAAAAGAAATAGAGAACAACCATCACAGGTGGTCGAGTTGGTAAGAGCCTCCAAGTGTGGAACCCCCACACCCGGGTTCGAATCCCGCCGACGCTTATTGGAGTTAAATCCCAATATATTCTTGGTGGCCAGGGGGGAGGAAGCGTTCTGACAAGATCTCCCGAGCACGGATTAGTCTCTGGGCCTAGGAAGCCTTTGAGGACAAATCAAAAAAAAAAAAAAAAATAGAGAACAAAATGAGGAAAATCTCTTTCATTAATTCAACTTTGTAGTTCCCACTATTTAGTATCTTTTAGTTTTGCTTCTATGTTTTTGATATTCAACTGGGCTCCAAACCTCAAAAAAAAAATTAAAAAAAAAAAAATATATATATATATATATATATATATATATAGAAATTCTAAAATTTTTGTGCACTTCTAATTAGGCTAGACAAGTTTCGGATCCTGGATTCGCCACTGCATACTAGGGCTGGGCTCGGTGCGGTTCGGTCCGGTTTGGACCCGAAACCGCAACCACACCGCATTATTCGGTAGGCCCATTTTTAGAACCGCAACCGCTTTGACATTGTTTGGACCACATTTTCGGTTGCACCGTTTTATCGGTGCGGTGCGGTGCGGTTTGCACTCAAACCGCATACGAAGTCATGCAACAAAAACCTGGAAAAAACATGAAAAACCATGAAAAAATAGACATGAAAAAACAACTAATCGAAACGCAATTACCAACAAATCTGCAGTTCAAAACCATGAAAAACCCCTTATTCAATTTGAGAGCCCAAATGCACTAATACAAACTGCATCACCAACAACTAATCCAACACTAATCGATTTGTATTAGTGTATTCGATTTGAAAAAACAACTAATCGAAACGCAATCACCAACAAATTTGCAATCTTCGGTCATTTCCAATCTTGGACAAAAAATTTCTTGATTTCAAAACAAGGACACGCATCAAAGTATCAAACATTCACAGTAGTCTAACAATCTACACGTCATTGCATTGAACAGAGTATCAACTTGATTTGAACACAAGAACTGGAAAAAAATGAAACAGAGAGAGAAGATTTTAATCTTACCGGAGATGGGGTTCTGGCTGAGACAGAAGGGAGAGGGGAGAGAGAAGCGGCGGCCAGCTGTGGTAGAGAGTAGAGACGTTGTGGGAGTCACCTTGCCGACAGAGATAGAGATGAGAGAATAGTAGCTGAGAGTGAAAAATGAAAAGTGGCCGAGAAGAACCCCTCCAACGCTAGGGTTAGTAATGGGTGACCAATCAGAATTTGAGGAATAATATAAAATATTATTAAAAATAAATCATATTTATATAATCGGTCCGGTTCGGTTCTATGCGGGTGGTTCGAAGCCATGAACCGAAGCCGCACCGCAGTGAAGTGGTTCGGTGCGGTTCCCCTTCAATACGACGTCGTTTTGATCACGATTCGGTTACCGAATCGGAAAATCCGGTTCGGTTCGGTCGGTAACCGGATTTTTGTCAATTAATGCGTTGAAGTACTCATGAAAAAACAACTAATCGAAACGCAATCACCTACTGCATACTGCTGCTGCGTTTGAATGGAATTCACGGCATGCTCTAGTCTCTAGAGGTGCTTGATCAAGTTTCCCAAGGTAAAATTTACTTTTATCAAGCTGTTCTTTTACTTTGGTTTGTTTGATTTGGAGTTGGTGGAATCAAATCAATTAGGCAGTACAGAGATGTTCGAATTGACAACAAATAAATCTGTTGTCAATGTTTGAAATGTTTGGAGTCGCTTTTGTTTGTTTGATTTGTTTGATTTTGCTTTTATTATCCTCACGGCAACTCACGGCAATGGAATGCAATCAACGCATTGAAATTGAATGCTACAATAGACAAACTAAATCATAACAGACTAAAAGAAATAGAGAACAAAATGAGGAAAATCTCTTTCATTCAACTTTGTAGTTCTGGAAGCTCTTCTCTAAATAAATTTTGTAGTTCCCACTATATTTAGTATTCTTTTAGTTTTGCTTCTATGTTTTTGATATTCAACTGGGTTCCAAACCTTAAAAAATAATATATATATATATATATATATATATATATAAATTCTAAAATTTTTGTGCACTTCTAATTAGTCTAGACAAATTTCGGATCCTGGATCCGCCATTGTCCCAGACATATAGTTTCTCATTAATATTTTCTGTCATTTTAATCCCCATGAGTACTTCAACGCATTATTTGCAGTTCAAAATCAGTCGTTACCTAGCTAGAGAAAATAATTAATTCAAAAAAAATAATAATTAATAATAATAATAATAATAATGCACGAGTCCTCGTTCTATTGCAAGAGTACAAGCTCCACAACTCTTGCTGAGCAGAGTCCTTCTATTGCAACCTTGCAAATGTACAAGCAGCTATACGTGATAAGTCTCTGAGCTGATATCAATATGTTATACGTCATCTTAATTTACTTAATTGTATAGATAGAGTGATCAGTTATAGATACTCTTTAGAGTTTGATTGTATCTAGTACTGTATGCAATGTATATATTCAACGTACATACAATGAATAAAATTCATTCACTTCTCAAATTCTTCATGGTATAGGAGCTGGAAAGCTTCTAACGAAGAATTTTTTTTTTCTCCAGTCTCTGCATCTCCTCATTCTCTATGGCTAACACAGAGTCCTCCCTCCTTGGTCCCTCTTTTTCAAGCTCACTGAAAACAACTACCTCTTTTGGCTTCCACAAATGCGTCCATTTCTCAACTGACACAAATCTTTCCCAAGACGGACCTTATTGCCTTTCTAATCTTTGGCTCTATTACGTAAAACCTACATCAACAACTTCCCAAGCATGAGCTGGAGAAAAACCAAGACAGACCTTGTTGTCTTCCTAAGCCTTGGCTCTACTACTCACTGATTTATTGTCTACAAGCTATCTAGGTCTCTAAAGTTTGTTGTATAAATACTAATAACGTTAAACTGCTTTTGCTTTGTCTAAGCTCATATATATCCTAATTTCCACCTAGTACCATTGAGAGAGGAAAGAAAGAAAGAAAAAGAAGAATGGTTGAGGATGAGGGAGTCCAAATTCCGAGAGCGCAACTGGGAAGTCAGGGATTTGAGGTGAAATTCATTTTAGATTCTTGATTTTTAAGTGTCAATAGCAAGCTACCAACAGCAACAAGTAAAAACGTTGACTGGCTTGTTTTTCTTAGTAGCTTAGGTGACTAGCTTAGCATAATGAATTGTTGGCAGATGTAATTTCATTTGTTTAATGCAGGTTTCCAAGTTGGGATTAGGGTGTAGATGGCTTACTGGGAAATTCAATGAAGCTCCAGTGGCTGAAGAGCTTGCATGCATTATCAATCATCAAGCACGCATTCGATAAAGGAAATGAAATTTTGACATCTATGGACCACATACCAATGAAATTTTGATCGGAAAGGTAGCGTCATTACATATCATGCATATATTTCATAAAAAAATTCAATGTTTTATGTGTTATCTTAGACTTAGTATTTTACAATTGTTTCAGGCATTGAGGCAGTTGCCTAGGGATAAAGTTCAGTTGACTACAAAGTTCGGCGTCGTAAGAATTGAGCCTGATGAACGGAGGATAATTAATGGGACTCCTGAGTATGTCCGCTCCTGCTGCGAGGCTAGCCTGAAGCGTCTTGATGTCGACTACATTGATCTTTACTATCAGCACCGCGTAGACATATCAATCCCCATAGAGGACACTGTAAGCCCTCTTTTAAATGTAATCTTAATGTGTTTCATTATTTATTCTGTCAATTGTCACAAATTTTTGGATTTTGAATTAAACTATTAATACCTAGTATTTTGACAAGCTTAGATGGGGGAATTAAAGAAGCTTGTGGAAGAGGGGAAGATAAAATATATTGGATTGTCTGAAGCTAGTCCAGAAACAATAAGGAGGGCACACACTGTTCATCCCATTACAGCTATACAAATGGAGTGGTCTCTTTGGACTCGCGAAATTGAGGAAGAATTCGTCCCACTTTGCAGGTAACCTCATCTCACAGTGCTCTAATTTGCGAAATTGGTGTTCATTCTGAGTTGTATTCTGTATACTCTCGGTTTGGTTGCCAATGTTTATCAAGTCCTGAGGAGAGCTTACCATAACCTTACTTAGTTGAGGTGGAGGTTTTTACATAACACATGCGTTGTGATATATACACTTACACACTAAAGTTAAGTCCCTCTATGTATTGCGTTTGTTGGAACATAGGGAACTTGGAATTGGGATAGTGCCATACCACCCCCTTGGTCGTGGGTTTTTAGCTCGAGATGGGCTACCTGAAGATCGTTTCTTGGTAACTATATGTTACAGATTTTGTATATCGGCTGATTCAGCCTGCATTTTGTTAATTTCCTCATGTAGCTGCTTATGTTCATTTGGTGGCCAATATTTGTTATCAGCGTTCAACTCCTCGATGTCAAGGAGACAACCTCAAGGAAAATAAGATCCTTCAGGGTAAAGTACAGAACTTGGCTGAAAAATATGAATGCACCCCTGCACAACTCGCGCTTGCGTGGCTCATTAATCAACCCGATGCCTGTTGTGTGCCTGGTGTTGTACCTATATTTGGTGTGTGCCTGTTTCTTTTCCTTACTTCTATCCCTAAGGGAAATGTACCTTGATGAATATTGTCACCAAACCTTTCTTCAATTATAGTTAAAAGTTCAACATACTGAACTCTCCTTCTCTTTTTGTAGGCACAACCAAGACTAAACATATAGATGCTAATGTTGGTTCCTTGAGGGTGAAGCTATCTAAAGAAGATATGCAAGAGATATCTGAGACGATACCTATCAACACAGCAGCAGGGTACAGAGTACCCGACAATGTCATTTGCTACACTTGGAAGGTTGCAAATACACCAGCAAGCAACGCAACCAAAAGAAGCTAACATAGATGACGGTTTGGTTTAAATGTCCCCCTCCCTTTTGTTACTTTTGTTTTTCTCTCCTTTCTTTATTAATTTCCTCACAAAAAAAAAAAAAAAAAAAAAAAACAAGAAGGAAAAAAAAAGGATGACGGTAATAAAGGAATGTATTTCTCAAATTTCTATTTTAAATTTGGCCATGTTTTTTTCCGAAGACAATCAAGCTGCTAATGCTCTTGCTAGCTTCTTCCGATAGCTTTACTTGGTGGGATTCAACTCCACATTTTACTATGAGTGATTGTAATAGGGATTTGTTGGGTCTTCTTAATTTTTGGTTTGGGTAATTTGTGTTCTTTATGATAGGAGGATGATTGTGTTTTTTACGCCTGTCTTACCTCCATTATCTTTATAACTTTTTTTCTACTTAATAAATTGCACTCGCTCGAGTTTTTATAAAAAAAAAAAAAGTGACGATGTTGCATTCATTATATAACATTCTGATGTTGGTTTGCAATGAACAGATTTGCTCACTGATTTGGTGCTTAAATGCAACTTACGCGCAATAAGGGCACGGTCATCAAAGAAAGGGAAAATATTTAAACCCAAAATTATCGTACCACGGGGATTGAAAAGCTAACTCCAATCCTTGGTTATGCCGATTAATAAGTCACTAACAATTAACAAAATCTAGAAAAATAGCACCAAGCTATTTACATGCCCGGCTCGGAACAACCAAGCCTAAAATTGGTCAAGAGAACCACAAGTGAATGCGGAAACCCACAACCGAGTGGTATTGACAATGAAAGTGGTTTGTGAAATTTGATTTTGATTGTGAAAAATAAAATTGACAATTGAAAATTAAAATTGCAACTAAAGATAAAGATAATAGAAACTAATCAAGAAATGGAAATTAGGTCACTAGGGTATCCTCCTAGCCAAATTTAATGCACAAATATATTCCGACAATGGTCATTCAATTCATAATGACATCAAGAATCGTACCCAAGGCTTTTCAAGGCTCACGGGTCATTAGATTCCTTAAAGGGTATTCCTACTCCGGATCAAGGGTCGTAGAAACTCAATTGAGACAATCTAGAGCCTTATTAGGGCCTCTAGTTGCACCAAAAGGCGAAGAGTCCTAGAATCAAAGTTCCCAAGCTAGCCAATACGGCAATCGGAATTGGTATTGTAACTAACCATGTTCTAAACAAGTGTCCTAGCCATAAATTAGAGAAGTGATTAGGTCCCCTAATTTGTTCTAGACATGCTCATCTACACATTCAAGAGTTAATCAAGCTCCTAATCATGCATCTAAGCCAAATAATATAGATTAGAACATATGCCAAACACGAAATTGAAAACCATTTAATTAAAACATATTTATTACATTAAATTCATGCTAGGGCTCAAACCCTAGCTTCCTAAATAGACTACTCACAACCCATCAATAAATCAACAAAAATATACATCAATTAAAGAGGTAAAGGTGAAGAGGAGTGAGAAACAACAAGAACAAGTCACAAATTGCTATGGAGCAAGTATGACAAGCCTTGATTTATGATTTCTCACTATACCCAATCTCAAAACTTGAAGCCCCTTGATGCTCTTTGAAATCCCTTGAAGGATTGATGAAGATTTGAGGGTGGGAGTGAGGAAAGAAAAATGGAAATAGTGAAGGAGGGTAGGTGCTTTGCCGAGAGGAGAGAGAGAGGTGATGGGTCTGTGGCTGTGCGGCTAAATTAGGTCTGATCAGAGGGAGGTGGGATAGATCGTATATATAGTATAGGGCTGCAAAGAGGAGGGTATAGGGTGCACGTGCTAGTTAAGAATGAGAGAACATAATAACCCACCGAGCATTCTTCTTCTTTCTTCTTCTTTTTATTATTATTTGTTTTTTCTTCGGTTCCACCTGCCTTACATGTACACGTGATGGGCAAAGCTGCACATGCAATGGTTTAATTAATCAAAGTGCAATTGCTTAATTAACCATTCGATAAAATAAGCAATTAATCATTTGATTAATTAAATTTTCTTTTCTTCCTTCTTCTTCTTCTTCTTCTTTCTTCTTTCTTCTCAATGCACTTCCGCAAATATTACCAGAGGTAATTGGATTCCGCTCCCTTGATGGCGTTGACCACAGTTGACCCGCACTGACAATTTCGTCACTTTCTCCGAAACTCCAATTAGCTCCAATTTTACATCATTTCCTCACGTTTCCGCAATTCAGCTTATTTCCTACACAATAAATTAAAATGGATTAATTACATAATAATAGCCTTGATGATTAACTAATTCTCGTGTTTTAGATACAATTACATGCATAGAAATGCGTGTAATCACTCACCTAAGGGACTGTGAGGGACAAATGCATCTTAACCATATGTATTAAATATAAAAGCAGAAATTATAATAACTTAAAACTGTGCATTTATTTTCAGCCGTCAGATTCACTTGTCCCTTAAAAACTGTCCCTTAGGTGAGCATGCCTTTTGCAATGAAATGATAGTTCTAATATCCAACACACATGAATGTGAACACGCAAAAGGGGGGAGAATTGTTAATTGAGAAAGAATAGGAGGAGATACGCTGCCATCTTCCAAGAGTGACAATACCGACAAGAAAGTCGGTAAAGAGGGGAAGAAAAACAAAGGTGAGGGAGATATAGAGATAGTTATGGATGGAGAACAACAAGGATTTTGGCCTCATATTCGAAAATTCGAATTGAAGGAGTTGAAATGAGCAAAAAACCATAGACAAAACAAGGAAAAACATGGAAATCGGGACAAAGACTGAAAAAGGAGGCCACTCTAACTCGTCGTCGATTTAGATCCGGAGAGATCAAGATCTGGGCAAGAGAGAAGGAGGAGAGGAACTGGATTTTAGATCTATTTTCTCTCTCTAAGTTTTAGAGAGAGAAGCTCTCAACTAAACGTGCTATGTGAGAAGGCTCTTTAGTTGCACTGTAAAATATGGATCGGCTCCTAGCCACTAGTAGATCTATCACTATGCGATATGTATGTGAGGTTAAGCACAATGAAATATATGGTATGCTTTTCCAATTCCATGAGAGCTAATTTGCGAATTTTCTCTTAAAAAAAATCAAGATCATAAATTTCCACCAAAATCTGTAGATTGTAGCACATTTTTTTTTGTCAAAATTGCACGTTCTTTTCTCACCAAATCTTTCCACTCTTAAATCATGATTTTTAAGTTATTTAAAAAAAAATCATGATTTTTAAGTAATTCTATAACTAATGGAACTCAAAAATCTCGACCAGATTGTTTTCTACCATTTTTCAAAATCGAAAAATCAAAATAATCATAAAAGAAAATCGGGTCAAGATTTGTCTAGTCTATCACTTGGAGCAACTCCTAAATCATGACACATCCAAAGTGATGACTGTGAGATTATAGCTCCGGAGAATTTCAATAATACATAGTGTTCGACAAAGTTTAACCACGTTTTAACATTTGGGAGGTGCCAAACCATGTGAATCTTTGGTCGAGACCACTTTTTTATTAAGCGTAGGCTCGTTTGTTTGATGAGCCAATCACTTTGTTATCAGGATGCAATATCCTACACCCAGAACCACTGCTCAAGTACTCAACCTCCTTCTTTGATTCTTCACCAAGACGACGATGTGAGGCCTATCCCTGGTTCGTTCCCTTCCCCCTTCCCAACATAAAGCATTATTCTTGCTCATATTCTCCATTACTCTTCAGAAACTTTCAGTCCACCCTTTTTCTAGTTTAGTTTTTGAAGTTCCCCTGATGGTAAAATTGGCTGAGATGGAAACTAGCAGTTGCAGGACAAGTGTAGGTTCAAATTACTGAGATGGAGTTTTGGGTTTGGGATATATGTGAAGTTAGTACCTGCTTGTGTTGTTTTGTAGGGACAAATATGATAAAAAGAAACCTTGATGGTAACACTAAGAGTGGAACTCACTGAAAACATATCAGAGCTATCCGGATATGATACCTGCGGTGGGAGGGAAAAATGCACTTGATAATTTGATGTGCTGCTCTTGGAAGATTGCAAGTGCGCCAGAAAAGAGAAGGCAAAGTACCATCTTGAATGGTTTACGTATGCAATCTTATCTGCGGCTTTTGTGTCAGGAATTCTTAATTACCTCGTAAAAACCTCTAAAACTTCTTCTACTAACCGAGTCTAAAATTTCCAATTGAACGGTAGATAGAAGTATCGTGACAGAGAATGTATGACGTTGCGTGTGGATATTAGTAAGATTCTGGTGTTATCTTGGGGTTCGATTGAAGCTGTTTGGAGCATTCATGGATGTCAATATGTATCCAATATATCAGCATAGTTTCTTGTTGTACTAGTTGCCCTATGCATGTTTTGTATGGAGTAGAATTGTCATTTGTTTATAGTAAGGTAGGGAGTTTTAGATGCCTCCCATTTTGAATTTGAGAACTGTCTTGGTTAGAAAAATTTGGCAGAGATCAAGAGTTTTGTTATAAACTACCTATGAGTCAATGGCATCAACATATAGTGCAATTTATATGCGGATTCGTAGTAACCAGTGACAAAAACAATGACCTTGAAACAAGAATGACATAATCTATGTTGACACACACAATTTAGAACATCAAATAATTTAATGCTGTCCAGATTTGAACTCACAGAATTCCTGAATTCCACTTCAGCACCATTTGGGGAGGAAAGAGGAAGAGGAAGAAGAACAAGGATGGCTGAGGATACACTCCAAGTTCCAAGAGTGCAACTGGGAAGTGAGGGATTCGAGGTGAAAACCATTTTAAATTCTTGATTTTAATTAACAAAAACAATAGAATTTGTGGGTTTGATTGTCATTCTTATAATTCTAGGTGACTAATAAATTTAGCTTAACATGATAACAATCATGGAATTTATTAATCTTCTTCAGACAAAAGGTGCATGTCTTTCATATTGAATTTTGGTATGATGTAATTTCAGGTCTCCAAGCTTGGATTTGGGTGTACTGGGTTTACTGGAATCAACAATAGTGCTCCAGTCAGTGAAGAGCTTGCATTATCAATCATCAAGCATGCATTTGATAAAGGAATAACATTCTTTGATACATCAGATATTTGTGGACCACATACTAATGAAGTTTTGGTGGGAAAGGTATTTCATATATGATCCATCTCATAAAGACATTCAATGTTTGATTGATTTTATACTGTCTTGTGATTTGTGAGATGACTTATAGTTGGTATGTTACTAAGTATTTCAGGCATTAAAGCAGTTGCCTCGAGATGAAGTTCAGTTGGCCACAAAGTTTGGTATGGTAAGAATTGAGCCTAATCAAGTTATAGTTAATGGCACTCCGGAATATGCCCGCTCCTGTTGTGAAGCTAGTCTGAACCGCCTCGGTGTTGACTTCATCGATCTTTACTATCAGCACCGGATAGACACATCAGTCCCAATAGAGGACACTGTAAGCCTCTTTTAACTGCAATCTTATTGTCTTTTCTTTCTGATTTTCAGATTTTCCTCAACTTTTTGGATTTTGAAATAATCCAACTAATACTTGCTATTGTCGTAAGGGTAGATGGAAGAGCTAAAGAAGCTGGTGAATGAGGGGAAGATAAAGTATATTGGATTATCTGAAGCTAGTGCAGAAACAATAAGGAGGGCACATTCAGTTCATCCTATTACTGCTGTACAAATGGAGTGGAATCTTTGGACTCGTGAAATTGAGAAAGAAATTGTCCCTCTTTGCAGGTAAACTCAGTTAAAACCACAGTTCTGTAATGATCGATTGATACATGCTTCCATTAACTTTATGTACCAGTCTACTTTTCAGTGTTGGTGCTTTGGGTCTAAATTTGATTCGAAGTTCCTCTATGTGTAATGTGTTGTATTTGATGGACATAGGGAACTTGAAATTGGGATAGTGACATACAGCCCTCTTGGTCGTGGATTTTTTGCTGGCAAGGCAATGGTGGAAAGTTTGCCTGCAAGTAGTTTTCTGGTAACTCTTTGTGTATCTCTCTCTCTATCTAGTTATTATGTGATAAAGAGCACTGTAAAGACAGCTGCAGTTTGTTAATTTCCTCTTGCTTATGAGAATAAGCTAGTTCATTTGATGGCCACTCAATTTGTCATCAGCAATCACTTCCTCGTTGTCAAGGCGACAACCTTGAGAAAAACAAGATTCTTTATGGTAAAGTACAATACTTGGCTGAGAAACATGGATGCACCCCTGCACAACTCGCGCTTGCGTGGATTGTTCATCAAGGTGATCATGTGGTGCCTATCCCTGGTGCGTGCCCGTTTGTCTTTCCATAGTTCACTTCTTCTAAATCAGACTACTTGCACCAGACCAATTTATGTTCCGAACGAATTGATCAAGGCCACTGTACCTTGATGAATATTGTAATAGTTCAGCATATTGAACTCTGCTTGTGTTTTTGTAGGGACAACTAAGACTGAAAATATTGATGCTAATGTCGGTTCCTTGAGAGTGAAACTCACTGAAGAAGATATACAGGAGATATCTGATATGATCCCCATCAATGCAGCGACAGGGAATAGAGTATCCGATAGTCTTATTCGCTGCTCTTGGAAGTTTGCAAATACACCACCAAAAAGCTAGCAATGCAACTAAGAGAAGCCTTTAGTCATAACATAGATGACAGTCTGCGATGCTGTTGCATCTTTGTATTACTAACCATTCTGATGTTGGTTTGCAATGAAATTGAAAGTTTGTTGGAGCAGATTAATGCGAATAATGTTAGTCACCTGCACTAATTTGGTGCACAGTTTAACAAATTGGTGAATGTTGCTGAGTTCTTTTGGGATGCCTTAAGTTTTCTAGCCCAAGAATAAGATCAAATCATGAAACCAAACTAATCTTAGTTTCACCTATGGCTTTCATTAATATTTCTGTCATTTCGATCAAAGTAGTACTTTTAAGAATTATTTGCAATTCAAAAATTACAGGTAATTAAGTTTAACCGAGCTAATTTAACAAACGAGCACCAGTGGTCTAGTGGTAGAATAGTACCCTGCCACGGTACAGACCCGGGTTCGATTCCCGGCTGGTGCAAGAATTTTTTCTTTCCTAATTTTTTTTTTTTGGTTATTTGATATATTCTAGTTTTATTCAGTATTTCAGTTCACCAACCTCCCTGATTTTTGAAACAGGGAGAAGAAGAGTCCAAAATCCGAAAGGATGGATGAAGCTGGCCAAATCCAAGTTCCAAGGGTTAAATTGGGCAATCAGGGACTTGAGGTAACTTTCACTACAACATTTTGATCACCCCATTACTAAAATCCAGGTTCTGTTTGTGTTGATATCAAGTTTCTTCAGAACCCCCTCTTACATAATCCAAGAAAGTTGAATCCTTTGGTGGAAAGGTTTAAAATTTACAGGGCATATGTTCTGTGATGAGAGTGGTATTGAATTTAGCTTCAGACTTTACAGGGTTATTGTACTTTAATATGTGTTGACTTCTTGATGTCTGTGACAAAGTAAGTGATGTCAGTGTTGTTTGGGAAACATGAATCATTAACATAGAGAAGACTTTGTAGCTTTTTTCAATATAATGAGCCTATTCTCAAGGGTTTGAGTTCAAATACCTATTAGCATTTGGGATTGATCAGCAATCCCAGAAAGAAAATTTAGAGAAATGAAGAAGAATGAGGAAAAGGGAATACAGATTCCAAGAGTTAAACTTGGTGATCAGGGATTTGAGGTATAACCCATTTAGATTTCTGTAGTTTTTTCAATCTGAATCTGTTGTTGTTCAGGTGAATTCTTCACTGCATATGCTTTGTTTCTGCTATAGAAATCAACTTGCTCGAAGTTTAGTAATCTTTAAGAGAACGAAAGAAAAAAAAAATTGCATAATGCATTTGCATTTTGGGAAGGAAGGATCTCTAATGAAAGAAATATGAGAATCCTTATTCTTTATTTCTGATAAAATGTAAAAAGTTGATTGCAAATTTATTGCTTTTCTGCTGAGTGAATCTTTTCTTGCATATAATCAACAAGAAGAGGACTGATGATTGAAGTGAGATGTATCATTTCATCCATCAGTGCACAGGAGTGGAATCAGAATGATATTAAATGATCTAACTGAGTTTTAATTCAATTAAGTTGGAGAGTTTTGAGGTTAACTTTTTTGGAGGAGATTGCTAATGATGCTTAGTTTCTATCGTTGTAAGTGTGCTCATTCGTTTTAATAAACTTCTTCCAATTTTTTTCCTGAATAATATCAAGATTCCTAAATTCCTTGTCTTCAGGTCTCAAAATTGGGGTTTGGATGCATGGGCCTGTCTGGAGTCTACAACTCTCCTCTTGCTGATGAGGATGGAATCTCAATAATAAAAGAGGCTTTCAATAAAGGAATCACTTTCTTTGACACAGCTGATGTATATGGACCTCATTTGAATGAAATTCTTGTCGGAAAGGTATACAACTCTAAATCGACTCACTCAATTACACCAACTCCAGTGGATAGAATTTCTTTATTGCTTAATCTTTCAATATATTGAAGACCTATTATCATGATATCTATTGTTAATATTCTGATTTCTGTAATTCTGACTGCAACACTTTATTTTTCTAGGCGCTGAAGCAGTTGCCAAGAGAAAAAATTCAATTAGCCACGAAGTTTGGTATTGTTGGAAGAGTGGATCCTCCTGGTATTACAGCCAAGGGTACTCCGGAGTATGTCCGCTCATGCTGTGAGGCTAGCTTGAAGCGTCTTGATGTGGACTACATTGATCTGTATTATCAACATCGGGTGGACACTTCGGTGCCTATAGAGGAAACTGTATGTATTTCTCACCTATTGTCAACTGGAAAGTGGAATATATTAGAACCATTAAATGTGCATATTGTAATCAGTTTTGTCACTTGTTGATGGAATTGGGAATTCGGTGAAAGAAATTGATTAGATGCTTTTGTTTTTCCTGGAGTTTAGATGGGTGAGCTGAAGAAACTGGTGGAAGAAGGAAAAATAAAATATATCGGGTTATCTGAAGCCAGTCCGGACACCATAAGGAGGGCTCATGCAGTTCATCCCATCACGGCTCTACAAATGGAGTGGTCCCTCTGGACTCGTGATATTGAGGAAGCAATTGTTCCACTTTGCAGGTTTTTATGTTCAAAACCCATTCTGGGTTTCATAAACTGATTTCGCTATTCCATTTCTAAAAGGAAATGGAAGGGGGAAGGCCTTCAGAGATTGTTATCACCCTTATATCCCCTGTTCCTTTTAAAAGTTGTTTCGGGGTTACTGAAATGTTTAATGTTTTAATACTGTTGGGAGTAATAACTCTAGTATGTGCCGGTTGTTTCATTTATTGATGTAATGTTATCACATACAGGGAGCTTGGCATTGGAATAGTTCCATATAGTCCTCTTGGTCGTGGGTTTTTCGGTGGGAAAGCAGTTGTGGAAAGTGTGCCTTCAAATAGTTTCGTGGTAGATATTCTTCGTTATTTATTCTGTCCAATCCGTTGTCAGAGGATATACAGTAAATTTTATTTTTGGTAGATTGAATTATTCTTCATTTGTGCTTTAAGAAAATCTATTTTGGTCATTGTTTGAATCATTTCCTCTTTTCTGCTTTGTAAGTCGACACATCCTCGGTTCATAGGAGAAAACTTGGAGAAGAACAAGAACATTTACAATCGCATGGAAAGCCTTGCTAAGATACACCAATGCTTTCCTGCTCAACTAGCACTAGCATGGGTTCTCCACCAAGGAGATGATGTTGTACCTATCCCCGGTGAGTCTTCTACGTATTTTATAACATAAAATGTTAGAAGTTTCTGTGCTGCATCTACAACTCATATACTGATTGTTTGTATGAAATGAGTGTGTGCATTTCTTTGTGATGGCTGGTTCTAATATGGAATATCAACACTATAAACTACAATAAGGTTTTCATTACTGAATATAGTCTTGTACATTAAGAACTGTAAGAGTCATCTATTATGTTCTTGTGGCAATACGATCGTAATCCACACATGCATAATGATGAGAGAACTGAATATTGAATAATGAGGCAAGAAAAGCAACCTCCTCTGACAGTAGACAATTACCGTGTCATTCCAATTATAGTTTCTTCTTGATTAAGATATAATCAGAGACCAGAATTCTCTGATGCTTCTCAGTGACTTGGTTGCTATGGTTTATCTGCACATGTATTGCATCACTTTACTACATTGATGAAACAGACGTTCTTAATTCATTTTGAAATTCCATTTCTACTGCAGGGACAACAAAGATTAAGAACCTGGATGCAAACATTGGCTCCTTGAAGGTGAAACTTGGGAAAGAGGACTTGAAAGAAGTTTCTGGTGCTGTACCACTCGACCAAGTCGCTGGTGACAGAACTTATGGAAGCCTGATGCCTTTGCAATGGAAATTCGCCAACACTCCGCCGAAAGAATCCAAGGTCTGAGGACTTTGACATTACATTGTATTCTATTTTCTGCAATTTGGCCAAATGAAGTGAAACTTGCAATTTCTTAAATACTCTGACCCACACAATGTAAGAGGGCTCTACATATGATGTGTATTTTCTGTTTTGGCACAAACTAGAAATTATCACATTGCCTTTGAATCTCTTTTACAATGTCGGCATATACTAAACCAGCAATATGAATACCAACATAAACAGTGGGGAGGCCTTGTACCGGTCTAGGGAGCCATCGATGCTGCTCAGTGAACATACATCTCATCTGATTCAGTTCCTATTTCAATCCAATTCAGTTCCTGTGAAAAGCTATGCTGGTTAAACACCAATTTAACCCTAACTTGCAATCCAAGTCTTGTCGATGTGTTTATATATGGCTAATTACTCGCTACTGGACATCACCCAATAGAATTCTTAACAATTTCTGAGCAGACTCCAGTTTAAAACCACTGAACTTCTGGCAGAGTTCCCTCATCCAATTTGGATGGAGGAGCCAGATGTAGTAGCAACCTATATTGACTTGGTTTTGTCTTGTGCAACCTGGGTTATCAGAATGTATTACCACATCTGCAATACACACACCAACATTTTTTTAGATCCAAGCATTGTTGTATGCAGGGACGTAGCCAGGATCTAGATTTCGGGTGGGCTAATTTAAGGCTTTGCTTACAAGAATTTTTTTTCTTTGTCGATATAATTCGATAGATTTTGACACTAAATTCTAGAAGAAAAAACTGATGGAGAATGTTGTAAGTAAAGAAAAAAGGGAGAACAAAATGTGGAAAGAGCAAAGAAAAACAGACAAAATTTGCCTTTAAGAGAAGAAAAAAATATTAATAGGTAAAATTAATAGAAAAGTTGTAACAAAAAAAGGGAAAAAAGGGAGGAGAAAATGGGGAAAGGAAATCAAAAAAAAAACAGGAACTAAAGAGAAGAAAATGATGCAAAAAAAGGAGAAAGAAAGTTAATAACAAAGAAAACAGCCCTAGGAGATTTCAAACCCAGGTCTACACTTTAGAAAGAGTCAAAATGCTTGACATTTTACCAACTCAACCAAAGTGAGAGCATTTTCTACCAAAAAAAAAAAAAAACCAAAGTGAGAGCCTTGCTCAAAGAGCACTCTTATACTATCTAAATGATTGGAAAGATTTTGGGTTGGGCTGTAGCCCAAGTATCCCATCACGTGGCTACGTCCCTGGCTTGTATGGAGTTCAATTTAAAGAGGATCCGGCATTCCGGCCTTCCAATTCAACAGGCAGTTCTTCTCTTCCGAGAATGGTGAATGGACATAATCCGTTGAACTATACCCACAAAGGATATTTTTCATATTTTCGTAGTTTGATTTAACTGAGGTTTAAGTTCCATTAACTTGGAGAGAGTTTGAAGGTCATGACTTTTGCAGGGATAAATATACTTGCAAGTGTAGTGCATGCTCTCAAGAAATTTTGTTCAAGCCAATTAAGCATCAAAGCACCAGTGGTCTAGTGGTAGAATAGTACCCTGCCACGGTACAGACCCGGGTTCGATTCCCGGCTGGTGCATCATCGTTTTTTTTTTGTTGCTTTAATTTGTTCATTCTGTGAGGTCACTATGCTTATCACTGCTTATATCTTTGCTTTACTGTGCTGTACATTTTCCTTCCATAATTGACAGAAATGAATCAATCATAGACCGAAATTTGAGCTGGCCCGAGATATTCGAGTTTAGTCTCAGAGTCTCAGACCCTGTAAAACCACTGTTTATGTTGGTATTCATCTGCGAGGCTAATTTAAAAACTCAAGCAGCTCTTGAATTCAAACTAACTCAAAGTAGTCAAACTGTCGAAGAGTCCAAGAGACAGAAATTCCTAGAGTGAGAATCTAGCTGATTGGATTTAGACCTTAAATCACTGAGTTCCAAGTAAATTTCTTTCAATTTAAATTTCTGATCTAAATTCCTTGCATTTTTCGTTGCTTTCATTACCTGATGTGGTAGACTAGGAAGACTTGGGAGACGTGGCCGGAGCCGTGCACCGCCATGTGTCGAGTCAGGGGGAGGGGGAGTTTTGGTCTGCTATAGACTGGTTTGAGTCACGAAAGGGAGAGGGAGGTCAGTTTGGGGCACCTTTTAGGATGTACGGCCCCGAGTTGACATGCATGAGCATGAAGCACATGGTTGACTTTCCTAATAACCCAATATTAAGCTATTCTTCATAACTTTCCTGGGAGTACTGGGAATAAGCCGTTGATGTATAACTTTGCTGTTATATCTATCTCATATTCCTAGGGTTTCTTGGTTTATTATTTGGTTCTACTGTAATTCTTCATCTCATATAATGAAATCTTCGAGTCTTCCTTAGGAATTATGACAAAGGAACTGTACGTGATTTAGGGTTTAATATATAAATAAGTGTGTGTGTGAGTGTGTATTATAATAGTTACATTTGGTATACAATACAAATACCTTAAGACGATGTGATATAATGATATATGATATAGGCACAAAATCAACATTAAGATAAGTTGAGAATCCGAATACTTAATTAGTTTTAAGTCCAGTCTAATGCAGTTTAAATACCACTAAGCTTTTGACATTTATTTAAGGAGAAACGATAACACTTTATTCATAATAAAGTTGTAGTATTACAAATGAATCTGTCACGAAGTGGCAAAAAGAAAATAAGTTTCACACATATAATACTACACTTGCAACGAAAAATGGAATTCGAAGAAGTACAAGGATATCCCATATGGAATATCCCATATTTAACTTTTCAAAGAGAAGTTTCGTTTGTCTCAATTACAAACATACTACTAATACAAATAAGTTAAGCTTGAGATGAACTAATTCAGAGTCTTTTGAGGAGTGTTGGCGAATTTCCATTGCACATGACTTATGCTTTCAAAACTCCTATCACCAGCTACTTGGTCGAGTGGAACAGCATCAGAGATTTCTTTGAGGTCGTCTTCCTTGAGATGCAGACTTAAGGAGCCAATGTTGGTATCCAAGTTCTTAATCTTTGTTGTCCCTGCATGTATAAGTGGAAATTAGTTCACAGTACTAAGGAACTAACAAGGTCAACTTATAATCTTTGTTGTCTGGCTCATTTAACTTGAAGACAAGGAAAAGTATACGTAAGTAGGTAACGATGAAGAGGTTCTCAGGCTCACCGGGGATTGGTACAACGTCATCACCTCGGTGGAGAACCCACGACAGTGCTAGTTGAGCAGGAGAGCAATGATGCTTTGTAGCAAGGCTTTATATTGCATGGTATATGTGTCTGTTCTTCTCCAAGTTCTCTCCAGTGAGCCGAGGATGTGCGGCCTGGTATTACAAAATCCAAGATTAAGTCGCATGCTAATGCTACAAGCCTACAAGCATTCAAATTAATGCTACAATGAAATGCTCTGTTTCTGAATTACAGAGCTCTCTGTTTTGACATATCCTTTTCATGCTTTATACATCTGTTTTAAGTTTGTCATAGAATTTGAGCAGAGGTCAATGTAAGGGAGAAGACGATATGTACCGCAGGAACATTTGGATCCAAACTTTCAACAACTGCTTTGCCTGCGAAAAAACCACAACCAAGAGGACAATATGGAACAATTCCAATGCCACGCTCCCTACACCATGGTATGAGAATTTTAGATTGATGTATGCCTTTTAGAGGTGGGAATAATAGTATGTGGAATAGAAAAACGCCAACATTGTGCATGAAATCTTTATCACATTCATATTCCGTGCCTAAAGCTATACAATATGTATGGTGTTCATATCCTTCATTTTCATCTGATACCTGTCTATATATATACACCTCAGTCTCTATTTATCATTTTTGATTAGTTTAAGTATGTCCTTAACAATACTAATTTAATCAAGTATACGAGATATTGAGAGAAACCAAAAAAAAAATATTCAACTCCAAACAAAAAAATTGTAAATATGCTCTCAAGATGACGCGTCATCAACTTCTCTAGTTACTGATGAAAGTATCTCGGCCCTAGTGATCAGAGTCGATGTGCATGATATTGTTTGTATTTATCTTTATGACTTGTACTCCTCATTTAAATGTATAGCTCACAGGTAAATGGTACTGGGAACAATGCATGGCATATATTGTATTTTTCTAACACCTATACAAAGAAGAGTATATATTTTTTGTTTTAATTTCTTTCGGCAATTGAACCTTTTCAAAGTTTTTATATAGAAATAATCTTTAAATGAATCAATTATATACCTGCAAAGTGGAATAATCTCTTCTTCAATATCACGAGTCCAAAGTGATCACTCCATTTGTATAGCTGTGATGGGATGAACTGCATGTGCTCTCCTTATTGTGTCAGGACTGGCTTCAGATAACCCAATATACTTGATCTTTCCTTCTTCAACAAGTTTCTTCAGCTCCCCCATCTTAAATCCAAGAAAAAAGAGGAAGTATCTAATCATATTTCAATCTGGGGTTGTTTCGTATCCTCTTAATTGTTTACTGTATTGATATTGTGCATGCGTTCAAATGAAAATTACATGCATGATTTCAAACTTACAGTTTCCTCTATCGGCACCGTCTGGTCAATGCGGTGATAATAGTACAGATCAATGTAGTCGACACCAAGACGCTTCAAGCTAGCCTCGCAACATGACCGGACATACTCCGGAGTTCCGTTTACCACAAAACGAGAAGGAACCAACACCAAACTTCGTGCCTTCGTGGCTAATTGAACCTTTTCTCTTGGCAATTGATTCAAGGCCTAAAACAACCGACAGAAAATGACTTTGATAATAACATAATTTAGCAACAAAAGTTCACATTGCATTTGATCATCTCTCAAAAACATTTGGACAAATGCTTTAAGAAAAGTTCACCCGTAGAGGTGTGACCAAATATATATAAATATATAGAAATATCTGACATACCTTGCCAACAAGAATTTCATTGGCATGATCAGTTCCATACATATCAGATGTGTCAAAGAAAGTGATTCCTTTACTGAAGGCATGCTTTATAATGGAGATTCCATCCTCTTCAGCACCAGGATACTTGACAAAAGTCAAACCCATGCATCCAAACCCCAATTTTGAAACCTGAAGTTAATATAATTGGAAATTAGAAAAAAAAAATACCTGAAAGAAACTTTAGCAAGAATTGATGCAAATGCAGGAGAATTATATCTTACCACAAACCCTTGAGTTCCAAGTTTAACCTTTGGGATCTGTATTTCCTTCTGTTCAGCCATTTGTTCTCTTCCTGCAAATAATTACTATTGATGTGCAAAACTATGAATGGGATTTACAAACCACTGCAAGTGGCCTAATGGTTCTTGCCTAGTTGGTGTGCTCCCTAACCTAGGTTCGAACCCCGAAGCTGTCAAAGTGGCCAGACACTGTGCTGCAATGCACAGTTGGAGCATTTCACATGCGCCGAAGGGATTTATCTTGGGCCTAGGAAGCCTTTGGGTTCCCTTTGACAAAGTCAAAAAAAAAAAAAAATGAATGGGATTTACATTAAAACTGTGAAGAGTAAAGTTCGCACAAATCTCTTTAATTTTCTGTGTTTAGGATTAAAGTTGGCCATATGTTTCTGTTGTTATATATGTACTCATACACTGACAAGTGACATCATTGCCTATGTCACAGTATCTAGTTCTATTTAGAGCACTATGTCACTATGCCTTTTCTTTTAAACTGTTGGGTTTATCTATACTATTATTAAGAGAAGAGACTTTGTTAGCCAAAACTGAAAATTTTGACAGATTTAACCTTGAAAGATTAAAAAACTTTAAAAATAAATTAAATCACAAGGATAAATATGACAATTATCAAATAAATTTTTATTAAGAAAATTAAAAAGAAATGATTCCACAACCTCCACTTTTCTCTCCCACTATTTTCTCTCTCTTTTTTTAATCGAAGGAGGTCAGCCATTTATTGAAAATGAAAGAGTACAACGATACGATGCCAAAAGACAACAAGAAATGAAAAAAACAGCCCGGAAAGAAAAATACATATGAAATGTAAAAACTTAATAACGCAAGGAGCAGCAACGTCGAGACGCAGCGCTGATTTTACACTACGGATTGCAGCCGTGTAGTGAATTGAGTAGTCGGTGGTTTGACTACCCATCGAACTCCAACACACAAATTGACAAAAATCAACTTGGCGTCGGAATGAAGGCACTCTCCCACCTAAAGATCGAAGCCGGCCAAGGGTGTCAGAACATGGCCATGTTGGCAGACGATCTTTCACGAACAAATACCAGAGAAGTGGGTCCTGGATCCAATACCAATAAGGCACAGGAGCCCCCATCCATTCTAGCAAATCATAATCAGGCCAATACCAAACTCCACCCGGATCCCAGATCCGACTCCATCTGCCAAGCCCACCCGGATCCCAGATCCGGATCCTGATGCCAACGAGCTCGACAGCAGCACCGGCGGATGCGTCTTGAGGACCTGCAATGGAGGATGCCAAACTGCAATAGCCATCGCTGACGAGATCGACGCCGACGACCACTACTAATGCCCCAGCAACACCATCAAAGCCACGACTTCGCTTAGCCCATGCCGGCGACAAACCAGAAAAACGCAGAACCCCGATTCCAAATCTCCAGCCTCTCAGAACCGAGGTCCCTCCATCACTGCATCGCGACTCACCACCGCGATCCAACGATCTCATCCAATCCAAAAGAACCGTTTGCCCATCAAACTTCTTCTCTGGGAGCTCCAAGACACAACCAGCAAAAGAGACGCAAAAGAAAGACAGCAGGACTAGGCCTGCAATTTTGTCCATAAAAATGGAGAAGGTATGAGAGCCGCCACCACCAGATGCGGCAGAGCTCAAAACCCTAGCAGAGCTAGGTCATATGTTTCATTTTTCTCATTTTCTCTCTACAATAACTACTAGTGAATCTATTTATTCTGCAATAATTACTCACATTTTTAAAAAAAAAATGAAAACTTTTCGTACACATGCAGATCATGTGATTGCAGACTAGGTTATATAGGTGCATCATCTTTTTTTTTGCTTTAATTTATTCATTCTGTTAGGTTTATTTATATATTTCACTTCCACTATAACAACACCCATTGGTAAACTCCAGGTTCTGTTTGCGTTAATATCACATTTCTTCAAAACAACCCTTATTATATATTAGTTGAATTCTTGGGTGAAAAGATTCAAACTTTATTAGAGTACTGATTGTTGTGCTGGATTTTGATTTGGTTAGCTTCTTGATGTGGACTTTATTCATATGTTTACTTCTTGATGTTTGTGACATAGTCAGTGATGTCTGAGATATAGTCAGAGATGTTTGTGACACAGTCAGTGATGTCAGTATTGTTTGAACCTCTTGTGCCATATAACCACTGTTGTGGGAAACATTAATCATAACACAGAATAGATCCTGTTGCTATTTCTTGATTCTCTAAAGCCAGTTTGAATTCAAATCCCTATTAGCAATCCAAAAGAAAAAATTTAGAAAACAGAAGAAGAATATGGCTGAGGAGAAGGGAACACAGATTCCAAAAGTTAAACTTGGAACTCAAGGATTTGAGGTATAATCCATGGTTGTAATGCTCATTCGTTTTAGTAAAATTTTCATTTTTTCTGGATTGATTTCAAGAATTCTATTTTCCTTGCTCTTCAGGTCTCAAAATTGGGGTTTGGATGCATGGGTCTCACTGGTGTCTACAACTCTCCTGTTTCTGATGAGGATGGAATCTCAATAATAATAGATGCCTTCAATAAAGGAATCACTTTCTTTGACACAGCTGATGTATATGGACCTCATACAAATGAAGTTCTTGTTGGGAAGGTTCGTAATCAGTTGGTGAATTTCTCTACTTAATTACACCAAATCCAGTAGTTGGAAACTTGGAATATCCTTATTGCTTCAACTATAAGTACTAGGATATTTGCTGTTATAATTTGATCTCTGTAATTCTAAGCTCTGCACATTTTTTTATTATTCTAGGCATTGAAGCAATTGCCAAGAGAAAAAATTCAATTAGCCACAAAGTTTGGTATTGCTGGAATTATGCATCCTCCTAGTATTAAAATCACAGGTACTCCGGAATATGTCCGGTCTTGCTGTGAGGCAAGCTTGAAGCGTCTTGATGTGGACTACATTGATCTGTATTATCAACATCGGGTGGACACTACGGTGCCTATAGAGGAAACTGTATGTGCTTCTTATCTTCAATCAACTAGAAATTTTAATATGTTAGAAGCAGTAGAGATCGATCTGCATATCGTATAGTACCACTTGTATAAATAATAGGGATTTTGGTGAAGAACTCTTGGTTACACAATTTTGTTTTTCGTGGACTTTAGATGGGTGAGCTGAAGAAACTTGTGGAAGAAGGAAAGATAAAGTACATTGGCTTATCTGAAGCCAGTCCCGACACAATAAGAAGGGCACACGCAGTTCATCCCATAACCGCTCTACAAATGGAGTGGTCACTCTGGACTCGTGATATTGAGGAAGAGATTATTCCACTTTGCAGGTATGTACAGAGACCCCAATCTGGTTTTGCAAAAGTGACTTCCTTATTCCAATTCTTTAAGGGAAAATAATGGGGAAGGTTTTGAGATGGTTTAGCACTTAGAAGCTGATTTTGGGTTGCTGAATGCTTGTGCAAATAATCTGTAATATGTGTTGGTTGTTTCATGGTGTGATGTAATGTTATCTTATGCAGGGAGCTTGGCATTGGAATAGTTCCATATAGTCCTCTTGGTCGTGGGTTTTTCGGTGGCAAAGCAGTTGCTGAAAGTGTGCCTTCAAATAGTTTTGTGGTAGATATTCTTTGTTATTTGTTCTGTTCAATCTGTTGTGAAAGGACATACAGGAATTAGGTTGATTGCACTCTCGTTTCTGCTTTGAAAAATTTATAGTACTGGTTTATTGAATCATAATTTTTTTCTCTGTTTTAGTCATCGCATCCTCGGTTTGTAGGAGAGAACTTGCAGAAGAACAAGACTATTTACAATCGACTGGAAAACCTTGCTGAAAAGCACCAATGCCTTACCGCTCAACTAGCATTAGCATGGGTTCTCCACCAAGGAGATGATGTTGTACCTATCCCAGGTGAGTCATCATTTCATATATGTTCTCAACAATGTAATAGAAGAGAATGAATTATTCTTCGATGCTACATCTGCAACTCATAATACTGATTGTTTGCTTATGGGAATATGGATATTTTCAACAATGAAAATAGTCTTACAAATTATGGATTCTATAGCTAAAGAGTTGTTCATTCTCCTTTTCATCTGTTATGTGCTTATAAATCAAGTTCATATATAGCTGAATATCAAGTTAAAGTTATTGAAAAGTGAGCAAAAAACGCAACTCTCTGACTGTAAATTACCTGTCATCCCTCTTATATCATCTTCTTAATTTAGTTATAATGAGAGACGGGACTCAATGATGCTCCTCAAGTTTTCAGTGACTTGGTTTCTATGGTTTATTTGCACATATTTGCACATATATGCATTACGTCGCTTAACTTCATTGACGAAACACACACCTCTAGTTCATACTGAAATTCCATTTCCACTGCAGGGACAACAAAGATAAAGAACCTGGATGCAAATATTGGCTCCTTGAAGGTGAAACTTGGGGAGGAAGACGTGAAAGAAGTTTCTGGTGCTGTACCACTAGACCAAGTCGCCGGTGGTAGAACTTTTGGAAACCTGATGCATTTGCAATGGAAATTCGCCAACACTCCTCCAAAAGAATCTAAGATCTGAGCTTTAGACGTCTTAACACAATATAAGAGGGCTCTAAATATGATGTGTAATTTTGCTCTTTCAATGTATTCACATTTTCCGCTCAAAAAGAAAAAGAAAAAAGAGAAATCTAGATACGAATTTCTGGTGTACTATATTGGACTTGAAGTCTCAAATTAGTGTATGAATAAATCATTCAACTGTTTAACCAAGATTATCTGTTGATGAACTATGCCACGGAGCCGTTACAAAAAAACCCTAGGAGAGCTTTTCTCTCAACCCTAGTTGTCTACGGCCTCCTTGCCTTCGTCCCTTTCTCTTCCCGCATACGTTCTCGTTTGACTATGGCCTCCATTGATGCAGTAACAGCGAGCTTCGCTGCCTCGCTTGCTCTTGCTGATGGGGGTCGTGCCCCAAATCTGGAGAAGATCGGTGGAGGTCCTGTTCGCAAGTCCTCCCAAGTTTTCCTCCTTGGCAAGCCTTTGACCCGAAAACCTATCGAACCAAAGGCTTTCATGTCTCACTTCAATCGCACCTGGATGGTGGATAAGGAGTTTCGGATCCAAGAACGGGCTGGTGATCTTTTCTTGTTCTCCTTTGCTTCTGCCCGTGATCGTAACAAAATTCTTCGGGGGGGAGTATGGTGTTTTGATCGTGCCCCTGTCTGTTTTGAGGAATATGATGGCGTTAAGCCATTGCATGAGATTCCTTTTAAGCATCTTCGAATCTGGGCAAAAATTGCTGGTATACCTCCTCTGTATGAAGAACCCGAGAATCTCATGATTCTTGGACTATGACAAGAAGGAGTTTAAGAAGGGGGTCAATAGGGTTTTGTTCACCCATGACACATCCAAACCGATCCTGCTTGAAAGAAGAGTCTTTCTTGATACCGGAGTTGAACCTGTATTGCAATTCCAGTTCGAGCATCTGCGGGGGCGATGTTCTCAGTGTGGTTTGGTCACACATGCCGGAATTGCTTGTGAGTGTTAGAAGAACTGCTATTAATTAGTTAATTAGCTCAACTGTTGTTAATTAGCTGTTTCACTTGTTAATTGGCTGTTAGGATTAATTAGTGCATGATTAGGTAGTTAGGTAGAAGTCTCCAGATGTAGGACACGTGGATCAATTCTGCTCTCTCCCTGTTGAGTATATAAGCTGTACTTGTACCTAACTCTCTGAGATTAATCAAATAGACTCGTATTCAGTTTTGCTTCTCTCATTTTCTCTCTAAACTTTCATGGTATCAGCAGCTCAGGTCGATCAGTGACCTAGATTTTGCTCAAGAAATTCATCAAAGATTGAAGTTTCTCCTTAGTGGTTCATCACGCTTGTGCAGTTTGTGCACTAGTTCATCAACTCAGCTCAAGAATCTCAGATAAGTTCTTCTTCATCTTCACGAAGAATTGTTGAAGTGTTTTCATATCAGTTCATACAATCGAAGACTTGGATTTCGGTTTTATACTTGTGATTACTGGAAATTGTAGCAAAAGATATAGAAATCTTTGAATTCTCTGAGAAATTGTAGCATTTGTTACCATAAACCCTAGATCTACTTCATAAACCTCAAAATCTAGGTCTATACGTTTCAATTTCTGGTTACTACGTGGAAAAATCATTATGGCACCAACTCAGAATACTCAGACTACTACACAAACCACTGTTTACCTTCCAAACATTTTGCTTGATGAATCGAACTATGCTACTTGGCTGTTCAGGCTTGAATCGTTTTTGAAAGGTCAAAATCTATATGGATTTGTGGATGGAACTTTGCCTTGTCCACCACAGTTTGTCACCACTTCTGATGGCACTAATGTTGCATCTGCTGATTATATTGCTTGGAAATCTCAAGATCAGAGTATTGTGAATATGCTAGGCCAGACTTTAAGTCCTGTTGCAATGTCTTGTGCTGTTGGTAGTAGATCTGCTCAAGAAATGTGGAATAATCTGAAAATGAAATTTGCTGCTCCTAATAGGCAGAACATTCTGCAATTGAAATCAAATCTGCAAAATCTCAAGAAAGGAACTGATAACATTGAGACTTACTTGGATAAGATCAAGGCTGCTAGAGATGCATTAGAAACTGTAGGTGTGTTTCTTGATGATGAAGATGTGGTTGTCACTGTTCTTAGGGGGCTTCCAGCTGAATTTGCAGCAATAAAGACTGTTATTAGAGCACAGTTTGTGAGTTGCTCCATGGGAGAGTTAAAGACCTTACTCAAGGCAGCTGAGATTGATATTGAGAATGAAGTTTCATCATCAGCCTTACCACTTACTGCTATGGTTGCTCAACAATCTACTGGTGCTAGCTCATCATCTACATCTGTTCCAAGTCAATCATCACAAGTATCTGCTCCACCAACACCATCTATACTCACCACACCACCTGGTTTTGCTTATCAAGCTGTTCCTGCTACTGTATCACCTCAGGCTGCATATGTGCCAATCCCAGCCATTCCTTATGGGTTCAATCCAATAATGACTCCAGAGAATGCTTTTAACATGACTGGATTCTATGCAGGAAGGGGACAAAATCGTTTTGTGAATGGAAATGGAAACAGGCCATACAACTTTGGTGCCAGACCACATGGAAACTTCAACAACTTTGGAGGAAATGGCTTCAATCCAAATAACAATGCTGCAGGAAATGGCTTCAATCCAAACAACAATGCTGCAGGAAATGGTTTCAATGGTGGATTTCAGGCTTTCAATAATGCTAGTGGTCAAAATGGGAACAATGGTGGTCAAAATGGGAACAATTCATTTTTCAGAAATGGCAATAATTCAATGCAATGCCAACTGTGTGGAAGAAATGGTCATGGGGCCAAGACTTGTAGATCTCTGCAAAACTTTCAACAAGGCAATATCTTCTCAAACAATGGTGGATGCCAGTATTGTGGAAAGATGAATCACACTGCAGATAGATGCTATCATCTCATTGGCTTTCCAGGACAACAAAGTCAATCACTGAATCAAGGTGCTTCAACTAACACTTCTGGGAATGCAATGTTTGCAGCTTCAACTTCTGGCCCTCAGTTCTGGCTTGCAGACTCTGGTGCATCCAATCACATGACCTCTGAAGTGCAACTCCTCAACAATATTGCTCCATACACTGCCTCAGACACTGTTCAGATTGGAAATGGTAACAAACTTAGCATTACTCACATTGGTAAAGCTGTACTTGGCCTACTTAAACTTGATGATGTCTTATTGATTCCTGAACTTGCTGCTCACTTGCTTTCCATATATCAACTATGCAAACAGAACAATTGTTCTGTTTGGTTTGATGAATTTATGTGTGTAATACAGGACAAGGTGTTGGGCAAAATACTGTACAAAGGACTGAGTAAACAAGGGTTGTATCCCATTCCCTTTGATCTGCCTATGAGACTTCAGCAACAATCTGCAACATCTAGTCCACCCACAGCAAAAACACAGTCTGCATATCTTGGAAAGCATGTGAAGTGTACTCTTTGGCATCAGAGGTTTGGACACCCTTCAAATGAAATAGTTAAGCAGATGTTGAATAAATGTAATCTTGACAGTACCTTTTTAGACTTTGAAAACACAACAACTTGTGAAGCCTGTCTTTTAGGAAAATTTCAGAAATTACCTTTCTCTAGCTCAACATCTAGGTGTCAATTGCCCTTTGAACTGATGCATTCAGATGTTTGGGGGCCTTCTCCCTACTTGTCTCTAGATGGTTTCAAGTATTATGTACTGTTCATAGATGATTGTACAAGGTACACCTGGATGTTTCCAATGAAAAATAAAAGTGAAGTTTTCACTCATTTCTCTTCTCTATGTGCTTTTGTCTCAAATCAATTCTCAACCACAATTAAAGCACTTAGAACAGATGGAGGAGGAGAGTATCTGAACAATAGATTCAAAGATTTTCTGAGATCAAATGGCATAATGCATCAAGTATCGTGTCCATATACCCCAGAGCAGAATGGCATAGCTGAGAGAAAGAATAGACATGTTAGAGAGACAGCTGTGACCTTATTACAAAATGCTTCACTTCCCTCAGAATTTTGGTACCATGCCTGTGCTTTATCAACATACCTCATCAATAGAATGCCAACACCAGTACTTGACAAACTATCTCCATTTGAAAAATTATATAACACCAGTCCATCACTTGATATACTTAAAGTTTTTGGGTGTGCCTGCTATCCTTTAATGACTCCTTATAGATCCAATAAGCTCCAACCCAAGACTGTTAAGTGTGTGTTCATAGGTTTTGCTACTGGATATAAAGGATATATATGTTACAGTCCATTTTCAAAGAAATATATTGTCTCAAGGCATGTTATTTTTGAAGAAGATGCTTTCCCATATGCAAGACAGTCCACTTCTCCAGTAAGCAACCTAAAGTCAAGGACCATCTCAACTACAACCATGCAACCATGCTCACAATCTCTCCATACTACTCAGTCCACAACTCAAACAGTATTGCCCTCACCTGTCCAACACACAAGTACTCAGGTTACTGCAGCAGTCACATCTTCTCCAGGTCAGTCCATTCCTTCTCCTCCAAGTTTACATCAATCTTTTTCTAATGAAAATCACAATGCCTCTATGATTAGTCCTGCATCTCAGTCAGATACTCTATCTTCTGATAATCAGTCACAAGATCCTATTATTCCTCCAACTCATTCTTCTGATGTCCTAGACACAGACACACACACACTGATACATTTTGGTGAAGAAAATGGAACTGTGTCTGTTGATACTCAGCCTGGAAATGGTCTCTCTATTACCTTGGAATGTGCATCTGATAGACCTACACATCAAATCTCTACTTCTAATATTCTGCATCCCATTGCCGGATTGGAAACCTCAACTGTCAATGATCATTCCATGCTCACTCGAAGTAAGAGAGGTATTGTGAAGCAGAAAACATGTTGTCTTTCAATCTTGAGTAGTACAGCTGCTAATTCTGATCAAACTGAGCCTACAAACTATAAATCAGCTTTGCACATTCCAGTTTGGCATCAAGCCATGCAAGAGGAATATGCTGCTCTCATGCATCAAAACACCTGGACCTTGGTGCCTCTCCCACCTGATAAGAATCTTGTTTCTTGCAAGTGGATTTTTAAAATCAAAAGAAATGCAGATGGTACTGTGGCAAGGCATAAAGCAAGGCTCGTTGCAAGAGGGTTTAGCCAAGAATATGGGGTTGATTATGAAGAAACATTCTCTCCAGTTGTGAGACATACTACTGTTCGACTTATTCTTGGTCTAGCTGCATATTATGGGTGGAAATTACATCAAATGGATGTCAAGAATGCCTTCTTGCATGGAGAATTACATGAGGAGGTCTATATGCAACAGCCTGGAGGATTTGAACATCCTACTTATCCCACTCATGTCTGCAAGCTGAACAAGTCTTTATATGGCTTAAAGCAGGCTCCTAGGGCTTGGAATGACAAGTTCACAGCATTTCTTCCTACTCTTGGCTTCACATCTTCTTCTGCAGATCCTTCTCTCTTTGTCAAGGTTACTGGTTCATCCAAAGTCTATCTGCTCCTGTATGTGGATGACATTATTATCACTGGTACTAGTGAATCTCTCATTGCCGAGATCAAGATGCAATTACAAACTGAATTTGAAATGAAGGATTTGGGTGATCTGCATTATTTCTTGGGTTTGGAAATCAAGTCTGTCCAAAATGGTCTATTTGTTTCTCAGTTTAAATATGCCAAGGATCTGTTACACAAAGCTGGCCTAGATGACTGTCACACTCACCTCACTCCATGTCAATCTGGTGTTAAGCTTCTTAAGGACGTTGGTACTCCTTTAGCCTCTCATGATATTGCTCACTTCAGAAGTTTGGTTGGTTGCCTGCAATATCTTACTTTCACTCGACCAGATATAGCTTATAGTGTTAATAGCATCTGTCAATTTCTTCAAGCACCAACTGAAGATCATCTTCATGCAGCTAAGCGTATCCTTAGATATATCAAGGGCACTTTAGATCATGGCATTGTCTTCAGGAGGGGTGCTAATCCTGAGTTTCCACTAAAACTTCAAGCACATGGTGATGTTGACATTCCTGTGAGTCTCCAAGCCTATAGTGATGCCGACTGGGCTGGAGATCCTAATGATCGTAAATCTACCACAGGGTTTGTCATTTTGCTCAATCAATCTCCTATTTCTTGGTGTAGCAAAAAGCAAACTGCTGTGTCAAGATCATCAACTGAGGCAGAATATCGAAGTATGGCTGACACAACTTCTGAGCTTCAATGGCTTTTACACCTGCTTAAAGATCTACATATTGAGCTTGAGACCACACCTACTCTTCATTGTGATAATATCTCAGCATTGGCATTAGCTACTAACCCTGTTCATCATTCCAAACTGAAGCATATCGAAGTGGATGTTCATTTTACCAGGGACAAAGTAAAGGCAGGGACTATCCGATTACAATTTGTTGCCTCCAAAGAGCAACTTGCTGATTTGTTTACTAAAGGGCTTTGCTTCCCTCAACACTCTTACCTCTGCAGCAGCTTGACGTTGGTTCCCTCACATCAAGCTGAGGAGGGGTGTTAGAAGAACTGCTATTAATTAGTTAATTAGCTCAACTGTTGTTAATTAGCTGTTTCACTTGTTAATTGGCTGTTAGGATTAATTAGTGCATGATTAGGTAGTTAGGTAGAAGTCTCCAGATGTAGGACACGTGGATCAATTCTGCTCTCTCCCTGTTGAGTATATAAGCTGTACTTGTACCTAACTCTCTGAGATTAATCAAATAGACTCGTATTCAGTTTTGCTTCTCTCATTTTCTCTCTAAACTTTCAGTGAGGAGCCAACTGCAGTCAACCCTACTTCCAGGGTTCTTCATTTTCCAGGAGGTTCGACCTCAGGGAATTCCTTTGCTTTTTCTGCCAAGAGCAAGGGAGACCTTCTCTATCCTTCCCAGGTCATTCCAAAGAAGAAGAGACCTGCTTTTCGCCGAGTCGAGCGTCTGAACTCTGATCCTCCTCCTCCCCTTGATCCGGTTCCAACTGAAATCAGTCCTACTTCTGCGGGTAGTCCTTTGGAACACAGGTTGGAGAGTACTGGGGCCTCAGGTGAGGAACCTGTTATGGACGTTTCTTGTGATCTTGTTGTCCCTACAGATATGCAGAAGACACAGATTGATCTGGTTTCCAAGAAACGGGAACGGAGCGGTGCTAACCATCCTTCTCCCAAGAAGTTCAAAACAATCTTGGGTGGCAAGATTCCTACACTGCAGGCGGAGGCACTTGGCCTCATTGAAGAGGATGGTGACCTTACTTTGGTCACTCTGAAGAAGAGGTCTGGTAGGCCTCTTGGAAGCAAGAATAAAGCTCAGAGTGTCAATAAGAGGTTTGGTGGTACTCCTCTGAAGATCACTTACCCTACTAGCAATGGAACAGTCCCCAGCCCTAGCGACAAGGGCAAAGGAAAGATTTAGTCTTTCCAGATTTCTCTGCCTATTACTAGAAGTTTTAATCTTCTACTACTTGCATCTTAGTTTCTCTAGTTGTACACCAATTGAGGTCTCTAGGCGACTAGGTTACTAGCAAACGGAAGTTGGTAGGGAGGATTTTCTTTCTTGTGGTTAGGCTCATTAAGTGAGCGAATGTGTTAACAGTGAAGGTCACCTGTCCTTTGTCTGATAGCTTAGACCATTTATGATTTTGGTGTAAGACAGTATTTGATGTACGAGCCTTCTGGCCATGGATATTTGAATGAAGTTATCTCTTTTCTCAAAAAAAGATTATCCGTTGATGAAACTCTCTCGGTTTTTTTTTCCTCGATATCTTTTTTTTTTTTATATGCATGCTCAGTGAGATAGTGAGACTTGAGTATCGAAACAAATAAGTGAAATAAGCTATATTTAGGACTTGTGTTAATGTTTTACCCATCACCCAAATTAATTTTAAGGTTTGATCAAGCGAACTATATTCCTATTTCAATCCAATTCAGTTCCAGTAAAGCTAGGTACCAACCCTAACTTGCGATCCAAGTCAAATAAATTTAAATTTTTCTTTCTCAACTTTTCGTCTTTTTGAACATGCATTAGCAAAATCCAGGTTCGATCCGTTTGTCTTTATATCACATTTCTTCTCTTACATAATCTAAAAAATTGACGAAGTGGTGTTAGCTCAATGGTTAGAGCGCCCACTATCTCGGATCGAGGTTCTGAGTTCGAGTCACCATGACTCTTAATCCTTTGATCCTCTTAATATATATATATATCTATATATATATATATATATATATATATATATATATATATATATATATCTATATATCTATATATCTATATATATAATAAAAAAATAAGAGTTGAATTCTTTGGTTGAAAATAAATTGAAACTTCTATGGGTAGTATTAGTTTTATAATCAGAGTGGGATTTCATTTAGTTTCTTGATGTGGACACATACACATACAGTAGTAATGACTTGAAGTTTAAGTTCCATTAGTTTGAAGATTATAACTTCTGGAGACTTTGAAGGGATTTTGGATGCGTAGATTCTATATATGGTTGGAAACTTGGAACTTGTAAGTGTGCTCATACTTATTCATAAATTTCTTCGACTTTTTCTTCAGGTCTCAAAATTGGGGTTTTGATGCATTGGGCTGACAGGGGTCTACAACTCTCCTGTTGCTGATGAAGTTGGAATCTCAATAATATAAGATGCATTTAGTCAAGGAATCACTTTCTTCGTCTGATTACAAATCAATCAATTGCTAATTATATTCTGTTGACTACTAATCAATCTTAATTGGTGTAAATCATGCAACACTAATTGCTATAACATGAATAGCCACATTAATATTTACAACAGGAAGCTCTTTTTCGACGAACACTATATAGTCTTTAAGAATTTTTAGTGTGAGGACTCCACTTCTACTGCAAGGAACCAAGGAAAACAAATTAAGAAACTGATGCATGTTTCTTAATAGCTAGATTTAATGCTAATTTTGATACTGCTTGTCCGTTCTGCAGTGTAGGGGTTGAGGATCTAAACCACCTCTTTTTCTCTTGCCCCTATGCTTCGGATGTTTGGAGGACAACTGGGATCTCTTCTCTTGGTTTTACTACTTTTGATGATTGGTTTTCTTCTTGGTTTGGGATATGAAAAAATATCTACTGAAAATTGTGTTCTGATTTGCTGGAAAATTTGGGAGGCAAGAAACAACCTCGTCTTTCGGCAGAAAGTCTCCTCCCCTGCCTCAGTTGTATTCTCTTCTGCGGCAATTGCTAAAGATTTCAGATGCGCCAACTCGGTGTCCATTCCAACTGCTTCTTCAGATTGGGCCTCCCCTTCTGTTCTTCGGCCTCAACGTTCAGACATTAGATGGAAACCTCCTCCTCCTGGTTTCTGGAAGCTAAACTTTGATGGTTCCGTCGTCGGGAACAAAAGTGCTGCTGCGGGTTTTGTCCTTCGAGATGAGCATGGTAACCCTATTTTTGCCGGGTCCAGGAATATCGGGATCTCCTCTGTTCCTGTTGCGGAAGGAAATGCACTTCATGATGGCCTCTATCATGCCCTTCTCCTCGGCTGTAGGAAGATTTTAGCTGAAGGTGATTCCAAGCTTCTAATTGACGTTGTCAATAGCAAAAGTGCCACTCCCTGGAGGCTTCGTACTCTTGCCAGAGATATCGCTAACCTTTCTAGCAATTTTGAGCACATTGTCTTTGCGTTCATCCATCGGGAGGCAAACTTTGTGGCTGATGCGATGGCAAATCAAGATCACCATTTGAAGACTCCTACTACTTGGAAGGGGAGACTCCCCCTTTCTGCCCTTTCTGCTTTCAACTTTGATTCTTTTAATTTCGGTTGTCCTAGGAGCTTCCGGTTGTAATTTTTGTTTTGCTCCTCAAAAAAAAAAAAAAAAAACTGATGGATGTTTCTTCATTGCCTTGTTGAGGAAGCAAGGGAAGTTGGTTAAGTGCATGTTTTCAAAGATAGGAGAATGTTTAACTAATTCTTCTTTTCACCGATCTATGTCCACACATGTTGAGATTAGGCTAATTAATAAACTCAAGCAGCTATTGAATTCAAACTAACTCAAAATAGTCAAACTGTCGAAGAGGGGAAAGAGACAGAAATTCCTAGACTGAGAATCTAGCTAATTGGATTTAGACCTTAAATCACTGAGTTCCAAGTAAATCTTTTTCGATTTTGATTAATTTTTAGATTAGATTATCATTTCTGTCATTTATGGAAGAAAAATACACAGCACAGTAAAGCAAAGACATAGGCAGTGATGTCAATTGTTAAGTACTGGCATAGTGACATAATCACTTACCAAAACAAAAGGCATAGTGACATAGTGCTCTAAATAGAACTAGATACTCTGACATAGTCAATGATGTCACTTGTCAGTGTATGAGTACATATATAACCACAGAAACATATGGCCAACTTTAATCCTAAACACAGCAAATTAAAGAGTTTGTGAATCCTCAACTTTATTCCTCACAGTTCGAGTCTAAATCCTATCACAGTTTTGCAAATCAATAGTAATTATTTGCAGGAAGAGAACAAATGGCTGAACAGAAGGAAGTACAGATCCCCAAGGTTAAACTTGGAACTCAAGGATTTGAGGTAAGATATATTAATCCTTCTGCATTTTCCTTAATTCCTGCTAAAGTTTCTTCAGTTTCGTTTGCTTAGTTCTAATTTCCAATTGCATTAACTTCAGGTTTCAAAATTGGGGTTTGGATGCATGGGTTTGACTTTTGTCAAGTATCCTGGTGTTGAAGAGGATGGAATTTCCATTATAAAGCATGCCTTCAGTAAAGGAATCACTTTCTTTGACACGTCTGATATATATGGAACTGATCATGCCAATGAAATTCTTGTTGGCAAGGTATGTATGATATTTATATATATTTGATCACACCTCTACTGGTGAACTTTTCTTAAAGCATTTGTCCGGGTGTTTTTGAGAGATTATCAATTGCAATATGACCTTTTGTTGCTAAGTTATGTTATTATCAAAGTCCAGTTCAGTAGGGGATTTCCGCAAATAGGGTAGTTAGTTTGCGGAAATATCACAGAATGTGGTAATGACTAATGAGATCCAAACTCATTTTTTGTATGTTGTTTTAGGCCTTGAAGCAGTTGCCAAGAGAAAAGGTTCAATTAGCCTCAAAGTTTGGTGTTGTAAGCTTAGGACCTCGTTTGGTGGTAAAGGGAACTCCGGAGTATGTCCGATCATGCTGCGAGGCTAGCTTGAAGCGTCTTGGTGTCGACTACATTGATATCTACTATTATCACCGCATTGACCAAACGGTGCCAATAGAGGAAACTGTGAGTTTGAATTCATGCATGTAATTTTCATTTGAGCATATGCATAATACCAATATAGAAAACAGTGAAGAGGATCCGAAACAACCCCAGATGGAAATATGATTGGATACTTCCTTTTTTCTTGGATTTCAGATGGCGGAGCTGAAGAAACTTGTGGAAGAAGGAAAGATTAAGTATATTGGGTTATCTGAAGCCAGTCCAGACACAATAAGGAGAGCACATGCAGTTCATCCCATCACAGCTATACAAATGGAGTGGTCACTTTGGACTCGTGATATTGAAGAAGAGATTATACCACTCTGCAGGTATATAATCAATTCGTTTCAAGATGAATTTATATATATAAACTTTAAAAAGGTTCAATTTGCCAAAAGAAATTAAAATATAAAAAACAAATATACTACAGATGCTTTTTACAAGTGTTAAAAAATACGATATGTTTCATTTTTGCAAGTACCATTTACTTGTAAGCTATATATTTAAATGAGGAGTACAAGTCATAAAGATCATTACAAGCTATATATTTAAATGAGGAGTACACATAATGATCAATACAAACAATGTCATGCACATTGCCTCTGATAGCCGCCTCGGAGAAGTTGATGACACTTCATCTTGAGAGCATATATATAATTTTCTTATTATCAGTTGAATTTTCTTTAGTTTCTTCCAATATCTTATACATTTAATTAAATTAGTATTGATAAGGACATACATAAACTAACGCAAAAATGAAAAATAGAGACTGATCGAGGTGTATATATAGGCTGGTATCAGATGAAAATGAACGATAAAACCATCATACATATATAACTCTAGATATGCAATATGAATTTGATAAAAGGATTCCAAGCACAATGTTGGCGTTTTTCTGTTCCTTCGTACTATTATTCCCATCTCTAAACAAACGTACGGCTCATCAATGTAAGTTCTTCTCACATGATGCAGGGAGCGAGGCATTGGAATAGTTCCATATAGTCCTCTTGGTCGTGGTTTTTTCGCAGGCAAAGCAGTTGTCGAAAGTTTGGATCCACATGTTCATGCGGTACATATAGTCTTCTCCCTCATATTGATCTCTGCTCAAATTCTATGACATTCTATGACAAACTTAAAAACAGATGTATAAAGCATGAAAAGCATACGTCAAAACAGAGAGCTCTGTAACTCAGAAACAGAGCATTGTTGTAAATCATTATGGCTATATCATGTAAATAGATATAGGGTAAATCATTATGTTGTTATAGGCTTACCCTTTCCATGTTTTATGGATGACTTTAGGAATCCTTGTTTTATGGAGGACTTTAGGGGTCCTTGTTTTATGGAGGACTTTAGGCTACATGTTCCCTATCTTCCACTATATGTAGTCCATTTCTCATCCATGTTATGAGGAGAAAAACAGAAAATACTACACTTATTATCTGCATCTAAACTCTCTCTCTCTCAAGTTCTTAGAAGCAAAGCTCTCTCCATTTTCTGAAACACTTTCTATGTTAGTTTTACAACACGTTATCAGCACGACTAGCTCTAGGATTCGGATTGCCGATCGACAAGAGAAGAGGTGAATAACTCTTGGGTTGCAGAAAAGAAGAGGTTCATCATTCAATCAACATCAATCTACCAGCTCTACAACCAAGTATGTTTTTCCAAGCAAAAACAGATTTTACTGTTTCAGTTTACCTTCTGTCCTCTGTGTTCCCGTATTTATTTAAAATAGTAATTCAACTCCAAAATTCACCAAATTTTGTATGCTAGAGCCTCTGTGTGTTTACTGCATCTCTATAATTTTTCATATTTTTCTGGGTTGTTTTGGTTGGGATTTTGGTTTGTTTTTCGACTGCTATTCAGTAGAAGCTGCAATCACGATTTATGACTTTTATTGAAGCATCTAGTTTAACTTAATCATCTATGAGAGACACTTATTTCTCTTGCACTATAATTGGCATAATGGAATGAGTAAAAGGAAAATCAATAGCTTTTTAATTTAGCTATTAATTCATGTATATTGTGACAAATATCTATAAATACTTGTTTGGACTTTGTGATAATGATACATCTTTCCTTCATTATTTATTATGATAATGTTTTGTGGTGTTACCTGCTCATATTAAATTTAAATATTTTACCCGCTTAAATTCTTTGCATTAGAATATATATGTGCGGAATGCAGGTACTTAACGAACCGGAAGTTCACACACATAAACATTGAACCAAAATTTCATACATAAATATTGAACCAGAAGTTCACATATAGTATCGAACCTGTAGTTTTGACAACACTGAAATATTATGAATCTTTCCAAGTAGGCTCACCCAATTCGATGTGATGTCTAGGCAAGATACAATGAGGCTGTGTACTTAAGAGAGCCTCGCTCCACCCAAACCTCATACTCTTACCTGGTCGTATTTAATTGGAGTTACCAAAAGGGTTGAGTAATAACTTTTCATTCCTTGGCAGACCAGCTTGAGCCCAGCAGGCCCACTCTCCCTCTGCGGGACCTAGCAGCCCAGCAGGCCTCACACACCATTTAAATTACGCATGAAAGGCCGGGTCACAAGCCCGCAGACTAAGCCCGATAGGCTTCACTATCAAGCCCATTCCTTTGGTCCAGCAGAATCAAATAAAAGGAAAAATGATTTGATTCTACTGAGATTTGAACCCAGACAATGTACATGTCATTATGGCTATTGCAAATAAATTCACCATATTTCATATGTGTAATTAATTGCCAGAAGCATTTATTCACATAATTGTGTGACAATTAATATGTTATATTACTAGCATGCAATTAATATCTCAATTGATTTGTGATTTCCATTTATTCAATTTGTGAGATATTATTTCAATTTGCTCTATTCAATATTATTGTGTTACTTGTCTAAATTTTCGCACTAGAATATATGTGTAGAAAATGCAGGTACCTAATGAACTAGAAGTTCTAAATGAACCAGTAGTTCATACACATATCGAACTTGTAGTTTCGATAATGCCATTTAAGAAACTTGAAGTTTCCTTCATAAATTCACCACACATGATAAAACCAGTAGATTTTACATGTTTAATCCGATTTTTCATACCATGTTATAGAACCTGAAGTTCCTATTAGTTGCTTATGGACGATATTACCCAAAGCACTAAGATTATTTGTTCCTTTCCTGTAAGAAATACCAAATCTCAACAAACTTGACTTTGTTTCTTTGGAGGTTTCCGGAAGAAACTATCTAAAGTGGTTCAAGATGTGATAATTCATCTAACTGCAAAGAAGATGAGATCAACAATCAATGCTAACAATGTCGTCATTGAGGCTTTTAATATGAGTGCCATAATTTTCAAAGGAAACATATGGAGAAAACACTCCAAGTTGAGTATCCGATGAAGAGGATACACAGACTCTTTGGGTCGCTCTAGAAGAGCACTTTCACCATCAAATGACCATTTTCTTGCTTGAAGCAAGACATGATTGGCAGAACGAAATTAGCCCATATGACCGTCTGCCACTTGGCCAAAGCCCAATAGGCCATGTAATCAGGCTCCACGTGGCCAAGGCCCACGTGGTAGGAACCATGATGCCATAACTCAGCAAGCCCAAGTTGAAAGGAACACTGGTCCGGCCCGCTGCCACCAGAATCGATCAGCATGATCTTTGTTATCAATGTGGAGGAATTGACTGCTGGTCCCGCACCTGTTGTGCGATAGCCTAAGCAGTAGATGAGTATTACGCCAGTCGCAGAACTCGAAATACCAACTTTATTAAAGGGTCATTTTCTATCGATTCCACACTAGAGATCATGGATTTTCAGGCAGTTACTGAACATACCGAGGATTAGAACTCGAAGACATGGGTATAATTGGCCCCTTGTGCCATATCTATTTCATCTTAATGAATGAAACATCTTCGGATTTTGGTGATTTATGTTTTCAATTATTTTGGATTATAGAAATGTGGTTATGTTCGAATATATTTAATTCAATAAACTTATTCATACATGTGATCCATTGAATTAAATAAATGAATAGGCATATTCTGTGGGGAAGTTTGTTGTCCGGTTAAAAGTGCTATTACGCACACCATACTCCGAGATCGGAGATATGTTTCAAACTTATTGCCCATGCATACCTCTGTGACAACCATATCAGGCCAATCCAACCTGATAGAGGGCTATGGCAAAGCCCACTTTATGTTGTCCAATGGTACTGAATTTACCATTAATGAGGCCTTATATTCTCCACGTTCCAGAAGAACGTTATTGAGTATTAAGGATATTCGAACCAACATTTATCACGTTGAAACCCCTAAGAAAAATGAGTGTAATATCTTTGCATAACCTCTGAATGTGCGGCCAGAAGCGTATATTGGAGAAATTGAAATTTGTTAGCCAGAAGCTAACCAATTCGAGCAACTACTTGCTATGGCATGACCATTTGGGACACCCAGGTCAAAGTATGATGCACCGTATCCTCAACTTATCACACGGGCATCCCCTTCTGAATAAGGGTCCTGTGTTTAGTAACACATTACGCCAAACTTGCTCGTTAGGAATGTTAAACTCTAGACCATCATGTGCAAAGACTAGTATATACACACACCATTTTTCTGCGCAGAATGCAAGGAAAATTTGTGGACCTTTCCAACCACCATGCGGACAATTTAAATATTTCATGGTTGTGGTTGATGTATCGACAAAGTGATCACATGTTACACTATTGTCCACAAGAAAATGCTGCTTTTGCTAAACTCTCGCCCATATCATGAAATTGTGGATCACCACTCGGATTATCCCATAAAGTCCATAAGACCTGATAATGCCGGAGAGTTTACAGATTGTCACTTTGATGAGACAGTCTTCCCGCCGTTAGGGGGAGATAAGAACGTTACCGTTCCTGATGAACGACGTGAATTGACGTGGAATGTCCCCACTATGTCTCATCTCGATCCCCGAACCGCACAATGCGATAGTGAAGTGCGGAGAATTCTAGATCTACAAAGTGTAGCCCAAAATATGCCAGACGCTTTCTCTGATCTAGCTAAAGTGACGAGATCACATATACCTGCTGCAAATGTGCCTGCAAGAATAGATGTCCCTGTAGGACGCGTTATCCCGGATGGACGAGGTACGACCATGGCGGCTAACCAGTCACATGTCCCTGCCCAGAAGCGAGGTAGACCACTAGGTTCGAAGGATTCCTATCCCCGGAAGAGGGTAAAACCAGCACAAACGAATCCACTAGACATCGCGATCTCAACTGATCCATCTCACGAGATAATTCCAGATTATGGGTCCGTCCTAGAAGAGACAACGTTGGGGGGACGCTCCAACGTCTGAACCCACTCACGAGAATAGAGAAATCTCGATAAACTATGCATGCTTAAGTGAGATTTGGAATCGGAATGAGATTATCATCGATGATATATTTGTATTCGCGGTAGCTACCGAAATTATAACTAGCGATGACATCGAACCTTGCTCTATTGATGAATGTCAACGTAGAGACAACTGGCCAAAATGGAAAGAAGCAATCCAGGTCGAATTAGATTCCTTGACAAAGAGAAAAGTGTTCGGACCTGTCGTTCCCACACCTCACCATGTTAAACCTGTAGGATTTAAATGGGTATTTATAAGGAAGCGTAATGAGAAAAATGAGATTGTGATACACAAAGCTCGTCTAGTGGCGCAAGAATTTTCTCAACGCCCTGTGATTGATTACGAGGACGCGTATTCTCCCGTAATGAACGTCATAACGTTCCACTACCTTATCAATTTGGTAGTTTCCGAAAAACTGAATATGCAGCTTATGAATGTGGTCATAACTTATCTCTAGGGGGATCATAATACAGAAATATACCTGAAAGTTCCTGAAGAACTTAATATACCCGATGCAAATAGTTCTAGACCACGGAACACGCTCTCCATTAGTTTTGAGGCGTTCACTTTATGGATTGAAACAATCCAGACGGAGGTGGTATAACCGTCTAAGTGAATATTTAATCAGGATGGGATATGTGAATAATAAACTATGCCCATGCGTGTTTATTAAGGAAACAAGTTCCTAGTTTAGAATTGTGGCGGTCTATGTCAATGACATGAATTTGATCGATACTCCTGAAGAGATCAAGGAATCCGCAAAGCACCTGAAGTTGGAATTTGAGATGAAAGGCCTTGGGAGAACAAATTATTGTCTCGACCTGGAGCCCGAGCACAGTGCAGATGAAATTTTGGTCCATCAACCAAATTACATCCAGAAGATGTTAAGATGCTTTAATGAGGATAAAAGCAAGCACACCCATGGTCGTCTGAAGTCTAGAGAGAACCGTATCGTCCTGCAGATGATAACGAAGAGATATTGGTACCAGAAGTCTCATATCTAAGTGCAATAGGCGCATTATTGTACTTGGCTCAATGCCCTAGATAGGACATCTCATTCGATGTGAACTTGTTAGCTAGATATAGCTCTGCGCCAACACGCCGCCACTGGAATGGCATGAAAGACATTTTTCCGCTACCTTAGAGGTACAACGGATATGGGCTTATTCTATCCCTACGCATCAAGGAATGGATCAAACCCCCTTGATCCTCAGAATGATGCTCGCCTTGTTGGATATGCTGATATAGACTATCTATCAGACCCGCACAAGGCACGTTCCCAAACTGGTTATGTCTTTACCATTGGGAATACTGCAATTTCTTGGAGGTCTACGAAATAGACACTTGTTGCTACCTCTTCGAATCATGCTGAGATACTAGCTCTTCAAGAAGCAGTATGTGAATGTACATGGCTAAGAGCCGTTACAAAGCATGTTCGAAGCACATGTGGACTGCATTCCACCACTGATGAACCAACCATTATCTACGAGGATAATGTTGCTTACATAGAGCAGATGAAGACGGGTTTCATCAAAGGAGACAACACCAAACATATTGCACCGAAGTTCTTCTTCAATCAGCAACAACAGGAGCATCAGAAGATTGAAGTCAAGCAGATTCGATCTGAAGATAATCGTGCAGACCTCTTTACCAAGTCACTACCAAAGTCTACATTCCAGAAGCATGTTCAAGGTATTGGTCTACGTAAACTATCTGAATTACCTAACATGTAATTTTCAGGGGGAGTCGAAATCAGGGGGAGTATCCCGAAGCATATACACTTGACCATCGTGTACTCTTTTCGTCCTTCGTCCAGGGTTATTTTGTCCCACTGGGTTTTGTTACCTGGCAAGGTTTTAACGAGGCACATCTTTAGAATGGTCACCCCACTTATACTACATCCTGAAGATGCTTTGATTTGACATATATGCATTTGCTCATCTTTTCCCTTCGACCACGGGTTTCTCCCACTGGGTTTACCGGGCAAGGTTTTGGTGTAGCAAATCTAAATGCATCCCTCTCGTAGACATACTACCTACTTATGATGCTAATAAGAAGACTCCACTTATCTCCGAAGCTGTGATATTACTACTCCACACTCATACGCGTTGTGCTCTTTTTCTCCTTCGACCAAGGTTGTTTTTTTCCCACAGGGTTTTTATTACTTGGCAAGGTTTTTGATGAGACAACTTAGAAGCGCACAACCCATGCAACACTATTGACATGAAATATCCAAGGGGGAGTGTTGTAAATCATTATGGCTATATCATGTAAATAGATATAGGGTAAATCATTATGTTGTTATAGGCTTACCCTTTCCATGTTTTATGGATGACTTTAGGAATCCTTGTTTTATGGAGGACTTTAGGGGTCCTTGTTTTATGGAGGACTTTAGGCTACATGTTCCCTATCTTCCACTATATGTAGTCCATTTCTCATCCATGTTATGAGGAGAAAAACAGAAAATACTACACTTATTATCTGCATCTAAACTCTCTCTCTCTCAAGTTCTTAGAAGCAAAGCTCTCTCCATTTTCTGAAACACTTTCTATGTTAGTTTTACAACAAGCATTTCATTATAGCATTGATTTGAATATTTGTAGGCTTGTAATAATCTTGGATTTTGTAATACCAGGCCGCACATCCTCGGCTCACTGGAGAGAACTTGGAGAAGAACAGACACATATACTATGCAATAGAACGCCTTGCTACAAGGCACCATTGCTCTCCTGCTCAACTAGCACTGTCGTGGGTTCTCCACCAAGGCGATGACGTTGTACCAATCCCCGGTGAGTCTGAGAACCTCTTCGTCGTTACGTATACTCTTTTCTTGCATGTCTTCAAGTTAAATGGGGTATACAACACAGATTATAAGTTGACCTTATTAGTTCATTAGTACTTAATTTGAACTAATTTCCCAATACATATACATGCAGGGACAACAAAGATTAAGAACCTGGATACCAACATTGGCTCCTTGAGTCTGAATCTCAAGGAAGACGACCTTAAAGAAATCTCTGATGCTGTTCCACTCGACCAAGTAGCTGGTGATAAGACTTCTGAATTTTCGAGTCATGTGCAATGGAAATTCGCCAACACCCCTCAACAGACTATGAATTAGTTCATCTCAAGCTTAACTTATAGTCGTAGTATATGTGTAATTGAGGCAAACGAAACTTCTCTTTAATAAGTTAATTATGGAACATTGCATATGGGATATGGGATATCCTATTGTAAGATTGTACTTGTTTGAATACCCATTTTTCGTTATAAGTATACACATATAATACTGAAATTTATTCTCTCTCGACCACTCTATGGTAGATTTTTTTTGTAATACTACCAATTTATTATGAATAAAATGTTCTCGTTTCTCCTCAAAAAATTCTCAAAAACTCCATAGTGGTATTTGAACTATATTAAACTTGACTTAAAACTAACGTCGACTCAAATTCTCAACTTATCTTAATGTTCATTTTTTATCTATATCATATACCACATCGTTTCTATTTTATACCAAATATAACTGTTATAATATACATATACATTTAATATATATATAATATATATACACACACACATATATGTGTAAACACTAAATCACAGTTCCTTAATTTGTCATAAGAAAACTTGAAGATTTCATTATATGAGATGAAGAATTACAGTAGAACCAAATAATGGTTACAATCAAGAAACCCTAATCTCCTAGCTCTGATTGAGAGGTAGAAAGTGAGGGTAGTTACAGACTTCGAGTAAAACTTAATGAAATCAAGCTTAAGATGTGTGACTTGATGAGTAGGGTCACACAAGTTGGGTCTGCTTGCATGTGCAAGCAACTTAGTCCAATGGCTGCTCCTCCTCTTACAAATTCATTTATCTGCTCCATAGAAGTATAACGAGTATAGTTAAACCAAGGACTTTCTTTTTCTGTTTTTGTTTTTCTTTTTTAGTGAAAGATTTTTTTTTTTGTCAGTACTTTAAAATATGCATATGAATGATATGATGTTGTGAACTGAAAAATAAAATTAACAGTTATGCTACAGGACGGAACCAGAATCTAAAAAATGGGTGGGATGCAGCTTGAAGATAATTTTGAGTGAAAAGTGCTACTGAAATTTAAGCAAAATTTCTTTAATTAGAATTATTTTCTTAATTAATGACTAAGTTGGACAAATATTAGAACCGGAAAGCGGGGATTAGAGGCTAGGACAAGAAGATTGGAGGTAGGGATGGCAAAAATCCCCAGCGGGGCGGAGCTTCATTGGATACCCGCCCCTAATGGGGGGAGAATTAGGGGGACAAATGGGGAATGGGGATGGGGATCCCCAATCCCCACTATCTAAGATTGGGGATGGGGCGGGGATGGTATTGTGATCTCCATCCCCAAACCCGCCCCAATAATATATACATATATTTAACTTATATATATTTTAATTTATTGTTTATAATATAAATCGCAAATACATTTATTACTTTACTTTAATATCTACACTTTTATTTTAATGATGTTTTGACTTTTGCACTCATTAAATTATGATTTATGAATTTAATTATATTTTAAATTTATTTGTTGTAGATTTTGATTTTAAAAAAGGCAATATGAGAAAAAATTATTTTATTTATTAAATTCTTATTGGGGATTTGGGGCGGGTTTGGAGACTTAGTCCCCAATGGGGATGGGGACGGGGAATCCCCAATATATTTTTATTGGGGATTGGGGCGGGGATGGGGGTAGAGAATGACCCGGGGGATGGGGATGGTATTGTGATCCCCATCCCCAACCCGCCCCATTGCCATCCCTAATTGGAGGAAATTTTTGGCCTTATTTATATGAAATTTGTACTCAAAGTACTTTCCCACATATATGGGGTGGGCTGCAGTTTTACCTGGACACCTTATAGTTCTATGCTTGGTTATGTCAAAAACATAACCGTCAAGCTAGCATGTCACTTTTTCACATTGAACTTAACTATGTAGCAGGTTGCCCCTCTCTAGTTAGTCGTTTTTCTTTCTTCTATTTTAAATTGAGGGGATTGATTTGTCCTTCCACATTCAAAAATAATAATAATAACTATTCAAAATTGTTCGGAAAAAAAAAAATTTATTCTAAAAGTTTAAACTCATTTCAATTAAATTAATGAAAAAATTAACATTTTTACTTTAATTCAAGCATTTTGACCTCACAACTTTTTAAACGATCAACTGCGAACACATATATGTCCTGACATTTGTTACTTGAAACTATAGGTCCCAACCATTAATTTTAAATGTCTGCAGAAAACAACAAGCCAAAATCACATCATATAATATGATTAACCTTCGTCCCCCTCTTTTTGTATCTTTTATTTCTTTAATAACATGGGGTAGTAAGGAGGTTTCTTTGCCTCTCTTATCCCTCTTTTTGAGCCAAAAAAAAAAACCGTAACTATTATATATATATGAGCTCTTGTTTCTTTAGAGAAAAGAATTTGGCCGGCCTATTACTTTGAGACTCCACTTCTACTGCAAGGAGCCAATTAGGACAACAAATTAAGAACCTGATACAAACATATTTCTTCATTGCCTTGTTGAGGAAGCAAGGGAAGTTAAGAAGTTAGTTAAGGCTTGTTTTTCAATATATGTGAATGTTTGGAAATTCTTCTATGCACTGAGGGTGCAAGTGAGTCTTAACTCTTATAAAATAATCTCAACTCTTGATATTTATAATCAATTTTTTTTTTAATAAATAAAAAATAAATTTTATGGAATCCAACAATCCATTCATGTTTGTGTATTTTGAATCCTCCCACGTAAATGTATAACTAATGTTTTTTCCCCTATCTATATCCACATATGTTGAGATTAGGCTAATTAATAAACTCAAGCAGCTGTTGAGTTCAAACTAACTCAAAATAGTCAAACAGTCCAAGAGGGGAAAGAGACAGAAATTCCTAGACTGAGAATCTAGCTGATTGGATTTAGACCTTAAATCACTGAGTTCCAAGTAAATTTCTTTCCATTTTGATTAATATTTAGATTAGATTATCATTTACGTCATTTATGGAAGGAAAATACACAGCACAGTAAAGCAAAGACATCAGCAGTGATGTCAATTGTCAAGTAGTGACATGGTGACACAATCACTTACCAAAAGAAAAGGCCTAGTGACGTAGTGTTCTAAATAGAACCAGATACTATGACATAGTCAGTGATGTCACTTGTCAGTGTATGAGTACATATATATAACCGCAGATACATATGGCCAACTTTAATCCTAAACACAGCAAATTAAAGAGTTTTGTGAATCTTGAGCTTTACCCTTCACAGTTTGAGTCTAAATCCCATTACCAGTTTTGCAAATCAATAGTAATTTTTTGCAGGAAGAGAGCAAATGGCTGAACAGAAGGAAATACAGATCCCAAAGGTTAAACTTGGAACTCAAGGGTTGGAGGTAAGATATAATCCTCCGGCATTTTCATTAATTCCTGCTAAAGTTTTTTTTTTTTTCTTTTTGCTTTATTTCTAATTTCCAATTGCATTAACTTCAGGTTTCAAAATTGGGGTTTGGATGCATGGGTTTGACTTTTGCCAAGTATCCTGGTGCTGAAGAGGATGGAATCTCCATTATAAAGCATGCCTTCAGTAAAGGAATCACGTTCTTTGACACATCTGATATATATGGAACTGATCATGCCAATGAAATTCTTGTTGGCAAGGTATGAAAGATATTTATATATATTTCATCACACCTTTACTGGTGAACTTTTCTTAAAGCATCTGTCCAAATGTTTTCGAGAGACGATCAGATGCAATGTGAACTTTTGTTGCTAAACTATGTTATTATCAAAGTCATTTTCTGTCTGTTGTTTTAGGCCTTGAAGCAGTTGCCAAGAGAGAAGGTTCAATTAGCCTCGAAGTTTGGTATTGTAAGCTTAGGACCTCCTCGTGTGGTGGTAAATGGAACTCCGGAGTATGTCCGGTCATGTTGCGAGGCTAGCTTGAAGCGTCTTGGTGTCGACTACATTGATCTCTACTATTATCACCGCATTGACCAAACGATGCCAATAGAGGAAACTGTAAGTTTGAAATCATGCATGTAATTTTCATTTGAATGTATGCATAATACTAATATAGAAAACAATTAAGAGGATCCAAAACAACCCCAGATGGATATATGATACTTCCTATTTTTTCTTGGATTTAAGATGGCTGAGCTGAAGAAACTTGTGGAAGAAGGAAAGATCAAGTACATTGGATTATCCGAAGCGAGTCCAGACACAATAAGGAGAGCACATGCAGTTCATCCCATCACAGCTATACAAATGGAGTGGTCACTTTGGACTCGTGATATTGAAGAAGAGATTATTCCACTTTGCAGGTATATAATTAATTTATTTCAAGATTAATTTCTATATACTTAAAAAAGGTTAAAATTGCTCAAAAAAATTAAAATAAAAAATATACAATTCTTTTTATCGGTGTTAAAAAAATAGAATATATGCCATGATTATTGCCGGTACCATTTACTTGTAAGCTATATATTTAAATTAGGAGTACAAGTCATAAAGATCAATACAAACAACATCATACACATTGACTCTCATCACTGGGATTGAGATACCTTCATCAGTAATTAAAGAAGTTCATGACATTTCATCTTAAAAGCATATTTACAATATTCATATTCTCAGTTGAATTTCTTTAATTTCTCCCAATATCTCATATACTTGATTAAATTAGTATTGTAACCGAGATACATAAACTAATAAAAATGAATAATAGAGACTGAGGGCTGGTATGAAATGAAAATGATGGATATAAACACCATACATATTGTATGGGTTTAGGCTTGCAATATGAATGTGATAAAGATTTCATGCAAGAGCCAAGATGTTGGCGTTTTTCTATTCCATCATACTATTATACCTACCCCTAAAAGGCACATGTACATCAATCTAAAATTCTCATCACATGGTGCAGGGAGCGTGGCATTGGAATAGTTCCATATAGTCCTCTGGGTCGTGGTTTTTTCGCAGGCAAAGCAGTTGTCGAAAGTTTGGATCCAAATGTTCTTGCGGTACATATCGATCTCCCTCACATTGATCTCTGCTGAAATTCTATGACAAACTTAGAACAAAAGTATAAAGCATGAAAAGCATACGTCAAAATAGAGAGCTCTGTAATTCAGAAACAGAGCATTTCATTGTAGCATTAATTTGAATACTTGTAGGCTTGTAATAATCTTGGATTTTGTAATACCAGGCCGCACATCCTCGGCTCACTGGAGAGAACTTGGAGAAGAACAGACACATATACCATGCAATAGAACGCCTTGCTACAAAGCACCATTGCTCTCCTGCTCAACTAGCACTGTCGTGGGTTCTCCACCAAGGCGATGACGTTGTACCAATCCCCGGTGAGCCTGAGAACCTCTTCGTCGTTACCTACTTACGTATACTTTTCCTTGTCTTCGAGTTAAATGAGGCAGACAACAAAGATTATAAGTTGATCTTGTTAGTTCATTAGTACTTTGAACTAATTTCCACATACATATACATGCAGGGACAACAAAGATTAAGAACTTGGATACCAACATTGGCTCCTTAAGTCTAAATCTCAAGGAAGACGACCTCAAAGAAATCTCTGATGCTGTTCCACTCGACCAAGTAGCTGGTGATAAGAGTTTTGAAAGCACGAGTCATGTGCAATGGAAATTCGCCAACACTCCTCAAAAGACTCTGAATTAGTTCATCTCAAGCTTAAGTTATATTAGTAGTATGTTTGTATTAATTGAGGCAAAGATAGGGATATTCCATATGAGATATTCTTGTACTTCTTCGAATATCCATTTTTCATTGTAAGTGTAGTATTATATGTGTGAAACTTATTTTCTTTCTGCCACTCCATGACAGATTCATTTGTAATCCTACAAGTTTATTATGAATAAAGTGTTCTCGTTTCTCCTTAATTATTAAATAAATATCAAAATCTTAATAGTGATATTTGAACTGCATTAGACTGGACTTAAAACTAAGTATTCAGATTCTCAACTTATCTTAATGTTGATTTTGTGTCTATATCATATATCACATCATCTTAGGATATGTATTCGTATTGTATACCATTATAATACTGACACACTTATATATTAAATCCTAAATCACAGTTCATTTGTCATAAGTCCTAAGAAGACTCGAAGATTTCATTATATGAGATGAAGAATTACAGTAGAACCAAATAATAAGTTAAGAAACCCTAATCTCGTAGATCTGATAGAGATGAAGAGAGAGAGGGTAGTTACGGACTTCAAGTAAAACTGAATGAAATCAAGCTTAATTAAGATGTGTGACTAGCAGGTTGCTATTAATACAATCTTGGGGAGTGCTAGGCTCACACATAAGTGATTGTGTGTGAGACACACTTAGACATGTGTCAAGTTTTCATGGTGTTTTAATATTAAACTAGACTCCAAACACATTCTATGGGTGTGGATAATTACATGGACAATTCTTAGATTCACCCCTAGGGTGAACGAGCATATATATTCACCCTCATTGTCGATTAACATACTTTTACTTAATAAATTTATAATCCAACGGTCCATATCTTAAATAAGCATTTAAAGATCATCTCTGTAAAAAATCAATCGAATCAGAAATCGTTTAATTATTTAATTGAATCAAACAAATGGATAGTTCTAACAACGATGAACCGTCCATGTATTTTATAGAAATGAATAACTAAAAGGTCTTCAATTTGATTGATTTTTTACCGAGCTAATCTTTGTATTACGTTATACAACATGAATGGTCGGATTAGAAAATTATAATGTTATTATGCCTTAATCGCAAGAGATGATGAATATACTCATTCACCCAAGGAGCGAACCTAAGAAAATTGCTGCACATATTTTGTTTTTTTTTTGTTTTTTGTTTTTTTTTGTTAAATTTCATTTGTTTTTCTTTTATTTGTGAATTGACCATTTTGCCTTTCTCAAATATTTCAGTTCAAATGTTTTTTAATATTTGAGGGATATTTTGGTTAAATTTTTCTGTTTTGACTGACAAACTCTCTTCTCTTAATAATAGTATAGATTAGACAATAACTATAAATGCTGTTTTGGATTCATTTTCTTCTATATATGCGCTTTATTGTATTCACTTCTCCCATTTGTGACCCAATTAAATTAATCCCCAACCCACGACGTCTTCAAACTTAACTCTCCTCCCTCTCTTTGCATATCACCCACCTCTCTCTCCTTCTATCTCTGATCAAACCCCCCAAATCAATTTATTGCTCAAAGCCCATGACATGATCTGATTTAGAAAACCCCAACACAAAAGAAGAAAAGATTCGATTTTTGATTTTGGGTTTTTCACTTTTTCTATTTGACTCAGATCACAATCCGGGGGTCTAGAGAATGAAAGAGAGTCGGGATGGGAGAGGACCCTTCATCGTCCCAAATGTCCGAGGACGACGACCGATCTGCACCGTCATGATGTTGTCATCGTCCCAAACCCAGAAAAGCTTGAGATTTTTTTCAGCGAAACAGTAATTGGGAGAAGAACCATATATTGGGAGAGGAACCGAAAGAGGCCAATTATATAGGTTTTGGGAGAATGACATTTTCGTTTGTTCTTTTTTGGTGCAAAGAAATATAATATTATTTCCATCCCTGTTCAATTTAAAACGCATGAACCCCATTACCAACAAGCTCTGAGCTATGGTATTGGTTCCTCTCCCGATGTCTTTTTCAGCAAGTGCTTTCTGACCAATATTTGGCTTATGCGACAACAAACCTGAGATTTTCTGGCCAATCCAAGTTTGAGAATTTCTTTGGTTCATTGATGCTGTGGAAATCGACTCGGCCCCGAGTCCAGTTGTCGAGTTATGCTGATGACTTGGTTGTTGGGGGGATAAGAAAACTCAGGGGTATACATGGAAGAAAATGAATCCAAAACAACATTTATAGTTATTGTCTAATCTATACTATTATTATTATTTTTTTTTTGAAGGGAAAGACGACAAAATTATATTAAGTGAAACTGAAAAGTACATGGAGCGATGCAAAAACATCGAAAGAAACAATAAAGCATAACAAGATGCACAAACGCATCTATAAAGTAGGAAAATAATAAAAGATAGCAAGACGCACAGACGCATCTAAAATTAAATGTAACCATGTGACTTGATGTCGGACGACATCGCTGCACTGCATATGTCACGAGAGCAGTGTAAAGATATGAGTAACCGTAACCGTAGCTGTAACCGGTGATATGATCACCTAGGAGAGGTGATTCGCTCACCAGGAGTTTGAAAGTAACCGAGGGTGTCAAAAACTCAAAAATTAGCAAACAAACTCCCAAGAACCAGAACAAATACCAGATCAATATGAGCAGCTGTCTCGGATCCAAGATCCGGAATTGTAAGCGACCAGGATCCCAAATACGGATCCAAATCCGGCCCGAGACCAAAGTCAAGTCTGCCAAAGCAGACTTGATAAAAGCCCACGCCAATTCGAATCTGATTAGGGCACCCAAGCTCATGGGCACCCCCGCATCATCTCTTCTCTGAGCACTCGAAAGCCTCCGCACCCAAACACCAGTGATCCGAGCGACCGCGCTGTTATCCCCGCCTGAATCAATCCGGGACTCCACCAAACCTTGATGGAAGAGACCATTCCGGGGAAGGCAGCTGAGCAATAGATCTGGGATGCCCCGCCACGTCAATTCGATCTGTGAATTCTGCCAGAGTCGGCCCGAATGCAGCCCCTCCAACCCTCGTCGAAGAAGACTCAACCATCGTTCCAACTTATCACACCGGACGGGGCCAGCCTCACCTTGTAACGATTCGGTGACAACACCGCCTGATCGATCCGGTCTGGGCATGCCCTGAACAGCCAAGCACAAACCAACCCGACCCACGTCACCAAATTTGAGACGCGCCCGCTGAGGCCTCGACGAACCACCACCGTGAGCCGCCCTCCGCGATGATAGATAGGCTATCATCCTCAACACCGATCGAGCCGGCAAAGCACAGGCCGCTTCCAACTCAACGCAGGGGACCGTCAGCGGATAAAACGAGAAGGAGGGAAGACGAGAGTCCCCACTCCAAAGAGCCGACACCACAGAAGGTGAAGGAATAAAACCCCATTGAAGGGGGAAGGTGCTGCAAAACCTCACCCAAGGGCGGCGGCCGCTCAACCCTAGCAGCGCACTGCTAGGTCTCATAGTTTTTTGTAAACATTAAATTGCCCAGGACTTCCTATACTATTATTAAGAGTAGAGGCTTTGTTAGCCAAAATCTAAAATTTTGACAGAATTAACCCTAGAAGATTAATAAACTTTGAAAATTAATTAAATCACAAGGATAATTAAGACATTTATAAAATATATTTTTATTAAAAAAATATCCACAACCCACATTTCTCTCTCCCATTTTCTTTTCTCTGCAATAACCAACTTTTTTCTTTTTTATTTTCTGAAGAAAAAAAAATTTAATAACTTGCACATGCAGAACATGTGTGGAAAAATGCTAGTTTAATATAATTTAATATTAAAACACCATGAGAACTTGACACATGTCTGAATGTGGCTCACACATACTCACTTGAGTGTGAGCACTCCCCATACAATCTTAGAGCTGTAATAATCTCTAACTGAAATCTTAATAAAACCACTAGGAATAGAACACATGGCGTCTAGTCCAGGGTGGAGAGTTGACTTGGTTGTGTCGCAACTATTCACTTCATTGACGTTACCTTGGACATGAAATATTCTTTTATTCCCTTTTTTTTTTTTTTTTATGAGAATAGGATCTTTTATTCCCTTAAGATAGATATAACAGCAGATTTATGCTTTTCTCGTCCCACTTATGACCATTATTGGGTTTAAGTTCGAAATAGCTTCATCCTGACATAGCTGCTCTAGTTCCTCCTCCGGCAATGTCACCGTAACCATCCTCGCCAGCCCTCCTTCCGGAGATGGCATCACGATTATCAAACCTTCCCCTTCCACATTTCCAACATGATATGACACGTGTACGGGCCTGTTCTCCTTATCAAACACAGCTGTATACATCAACGGCTTATTCCCAGTAATCCCAGGAAAGTCAACCATATGCTCCATGCTCATACATGTCAACTCGGGGCCATACATTCTAAAAGGTGCCCCAAACTGACCTCCCTCTTCCTTTCGTGATTCAAACCAGTCTAAAGCAGACCAAAACTCCCCCTCCCCCTGACTCGACACATGGCGGTGCACGGCTCCAACCACATCTCCCAAGTCTTCCTTTTCTTCCACATCAGGTAATGAAAGCAACGAAAAATGCAAGGCATTGCCGTAGTGCCCATAAGAGAGCTGCAGCTTCTTCCTGAAGTCGACACAAATGGAGAGAGAGTGCTTGCTTTCACTTTTTGGGTGCTTCAAGCGAGCAATGCGTGCCCAAAAGAGTGCGGCCAGCAAATCAAACGGGGTTGCAACAGGGCATGTTTGCTGGATTTCTAAGAGGCTTTGCTTGATCACTTCATTGGAAAATTTGAAAGTGGCTGTGCCCATTTTCTTCAGTACTAATGGGGTCTGTGCTGCCATGGACTTGGCTTCGTAATAAGAGCATGATAACTTTGTGCTTGTCTTGTGAATGTTGAGTCCGCTAGTGAGTGGCGAGTCCGATAAGTCGTCGAAGGAAGGCGGGTGTACGACGGGTTCCCGGCGGTGAGTCTCGGCCCATGACTTGATGAGTAGGGTCGCACAAGTTGGGTCTGCTTGCATGTGAAAGCAACTTAGTCCGATGGCTACTCCTCCTCCTTCAAATTCGTTTATCTGCTCCATAGATATATAATGAGTATAGTTAAACCAAAGACTTTTCTTTTATGTTTTTCTTTTTTAGCGAAAGACTTGTTATTTCGTTAGTACTTTAAACTTGCATATGAAGTTGTGAACTGAAATATAACATTAATTAATAGCTATATGACAAGGACATAATTAGAATTGAAAAATCGAGTGGGCTGCACTTTCAACTTAGTTTTAAGTAAAAAATACTGTTGAAATTTATAGGGGTGGGCACGGTGCGGTTCGGCTCTGTTTGATGCCCAAACTGCAACTAAATTGCTTCTTTCGGTGGCTATATTTCAAACTGCAACCGCATTTCAAAAGGCTGGACCGATTATTTCGGTTACACCATTTTTCAGTCCGGTGCGGGCCAGTTTCGGCGTGGACCGATTTATTTATTTCAACTAGCAAAAAGACCACACAAATTTTCAACAATGCTCATTTTACCTAACAATTTCAACAAGGCATAAACACTTTTCAATCAATTCAGAGTCCACACAAATCTACAAATGTTACCCATATATCAAGCAACTAGCAGAGATACCAAATTTGAACACTTAACAAACCCACATAAATATCAATTATCAAGCAAACATAGCAACTTGCAAACTGCTAACCTGAACAAAGTCTCAAACATAGCAATTATATATTACAGATAGTTCCATCAATGATCAAAGTCTCAAACATTAAAATTTGAATGTTTATGGTGAATAGAACCAACAACAAATACTAATTTAGTCCATCAAACATTAAAAAATAAGTATATAAAAAATGAATTAAAATAAATTCTGTGCGGGTTGGTTTCAATTGGGCGGTTTATGACCCAGAACAGCAACCAAACTGTTTTTATGAGGTTCGGTGCAGTGTGGGCATAAAACGACACTGTTTTAGTTTGGTGCGATTACCGCACATTTTTTTTTTAGTACAAACTGTCCACCTCTAAAAATTTAAGCAAAAGTTCTTTATTTAAAATCATTTTCTTAATTAATGACTAAGTCGGGCAAAGGTTGGAACCAGAAAGTGGGGATGAGAGGCTAAGATAGGAGGATTAGAGGAAATTTTTGGCTTTATTTATATGAAATCTGTATTCAAAGAACTTTTTTCACATAAATGAGGTGGGCTACAGGTTTACCTAGCCTCCGTCTAGGTTCTTTACTTGGTTATGGCGAAAATTTTCAACATATTAGACACTGTCCAGCTAGTATGTCATTTTTTCACACTAATCATAATTATGTAGCATGTCGTCCATCTCTAGTTAGTCGTTATTCAAACATCTCTTTTTTTAATTTGGGAGGATTGATTTATCCTCTCTCATTCAAAAAAAAAAAAGCTAATTATTTAAAATTGTTAAAAAAAAATAAAAAAAACTATTCAAAAAGTTTAAACTCATTTTAATTAAATTAATGAAAAAGAAATCAAAGTTTTACGCAGAAAACAACAATCCAAAATCACATCATATAATTATGATTAAGTATTAACCGTAACTATTATATATATAATATGAGTTCTTGTTTCTGCATAATTATTGCGAGTCTGCTTATTGGTAGGGTGAGAATTGAATTGAGTTGCCCAAATTGGTGGGTGGCTTCGATGATCATATACGTCTATTTCAACCACCAAAATTAAACGTCGACGCAGTTGTGTATGATTGATGTCATGCATGGCACCGCTCACAGTCAGTGATTGCTCGACCAAACCCTTTTACAGTAGAGCCCTGTGCTATTCTGATTTGCTACATTCAAAGCATTTCCAGGAAGCACGAGACCTCTTAGATCCTTCTTTATCAGTCTCGCATCCCAAGATAAATTAACTTACTGGAGATCGACAAGTGTCACCTTGCAACTACCCTTTTACTTTCAATTACCCGCTTTTTCTCCGTATCAAAGAACCGAGCATTCATCTTTTCAAAACAAAAAAAGAAAAAATATCACTTTAATCACTCAAAGTCATTTAATACTTTAGTCACTTAACTTTTAAAAATATCACTTTAATCACTTAATTTTAAACCGTAGTTAAAACTTCTGTTAGACACAGTCAAAATTAGAGATATTTTGGTCCGATTACCAAAACGTATTAAAAATTGAGAATAATTAAAAGGAAAAAAAAAAAAAGAACACCATCGTTCTGCAGCAAACCATCCATGCAATCTCCTTCCTCTATTATCAGTCTTTCCTTCTAGATCGAGCCTCTTGTCTATTTAAGCTTTTTTATTCTCTTTCATTCCTCTCATTGCGCCATAGTAGACTTGGACACCTCGATCTCAATCAGGTCCGCCCCTTTTTTTTTATTCTCTAGTTATTGTTCTGTTTAGCTAGTTTTGGGCTTCTCATCTGCCTTTTGAAATTCTTCTGGGGTATTTGTTTTGAGTTCGTTCAATGAATTAGTTTATTAAACAATAGAAAAAGTGTAGATGAATCATCGAGGCTCATGAGAGACAGAATAGGAGAAAAAAAAAAAAGAAAAAAAAAATGAGAAAGAAAGAAGATAAGTTTTAGGGCAAATTTTATTTTACCACATTGATCTTTAGACCCTAAATCATTTGTGTCCCTGCACTTTTAATTTTATCACGGGTACTCCTGTACTTACCAAGTTCAATCAATCTTGTCTAACCCTTAGCTTTCTTTACCAACTATTGTGTGATGTATTTTGAAATTGTTGTCATTTTGTATATAATTTTGCATGCCACATTAGTGAATCATCATTATACATGAGAGCCTATTAGACCCACATTTTTAATTTATAAAATACTTGACAAAAAAAACTAATATTGGACATGATTAATTAAATTGGAGAACACAAGGGTACATGTGATGAAATTAAAAATGCAGGGTCACAATTGATTTAACGTGTAAAGGGTGGGGAGGTAAAATGAAATTAGCTCTAATTAAGTTCTATCTATTTATCCTTTAACAGAAGTAAAAGTTGACGGTTTATGAATGAGTGATTAAGGTGAATAACACAGTGAAAGTTAAAATACTAAAGTGATATTTTTCAAAATAAAGTGACCAAAGTGTCGATTGAGTCATAATTGAGTGACTAAAGTAATATTTTTTTAAAAAAAAAAACAACAATCATTCATATATGGTAGCTCATGATCTTTGGTACCAACCTGCATATATAGTCCTTGGGACCAAACCAGCATTCATACTCTGGTCGAATCCTAAGGAAAATCTAAGGGCTTCATGCATGCAGTATATATCATTGCTCAAGACCTCATGCCTTTCGGAATTAGTAATCAAAGTGGTGAAAGAATAAATAAATCATAAAATATCTGGGTTAGAAGTTCAATCACTCACATAGAAACTAAATTTCTTAATTTAAAAACTTTAAAATCTCTTAAAGAACCAAGGAGACCGGTTTCAATAGGCCCAAAAAAAAAAATCATTGAGTCACTGACCTTGATGTACAAAGTAGGAAATAGTGAAGCAGTCTCTATTTTAGGCACGTAAATTCTTTTTTCTTTCTTTGTTTCATTAAAAAGAGAGGGAAACAGCCGGATCGGAGTAGTACCTGGATTCTATACGGCGACCATGAACTAGGATCATCAAGAGGCATATCATCCCACGCCGTCAACAACCTCTCCTCCGCCCCATCAGCAGATCCCAGCCACTCATCAAGTGTTGTCGCCACCGTGGCCTTCACCGCCCTAACACCGGCATCGTTACACTTGACCTCCCACTCACCGTCGACCTCTCTCCGGACTATCCTACCCGTCACCGGCGGGTACAGTGATAGGATCTCCGAGAGACACACCCGAAACGGGTCCAAGTCAAAATATGAAAACAGCGTCTCCTTGTAGTAGAATATCACGTGAACGCTGTGCAGGGCCATTGCATGGTCCAGACCCGTGAAAGAATGGATCGTACCCGGGTTCACCGGCCTGCTGGATACTGCCGTTAGCTTTGACCGGACAGCCACCCGGTTGCTCTCGTTCTGCTTCATCATGTTCAGAGAGACAAGGAAATTAATTAGGATCGGAAGAGTTGTGTAGAATACTAGAATTTGAGAGGACATTTATAGTAAGCTTAGGTATGTAACTGGCCAAATGGAGATGTGGAGGGTGAGATGCATTAGTCCTTGGGGGCCGGTGGACATTAAAGAAGTTGGTTGAGCTCAATAAATCTATCACAAAACAAACAAAATAGTCGAGTTCATTCTAATTCTGAGCTGTTTTTCATCAAAATTGAGTCTCCTACGACACTTCGATCAGCAATTTGCGGGATGGACTGTAGCCCTATGAAGGTGACTTTTTTTTTTTTGGGGACAAACCCGTGAAGGTGGCTTGGCTCCCTCCAGGGACAGAAACTAGAATTGAAAAATAGGCTGGGAGAAGATTTTTGACTTTATCATATGAAACCTAACATGTACTTAACAATAATTTTCCCACAAAAATAGGTGGGCTGCAGCTCAACCCAGTCTCCCTCTAATTTTGTGCCTGATTTTCTCTCGGCCACGTTTGGTTCGCTGAAAGTAAGTATCAGCAAATGAAAAAACTTGTTCCTTTTCTGCCTTTGGGATGCAAAATGAAATTAAATCATTTCCTGAATGAAGGAAAAATAAGGGGGAAAGTGGTTCCTTCCAAGCCCCAAATGAAGATCACTTTCCTTCATTCTTTCCTTGCATTTATCCTTGCATTTATTACTCACAACATATTATTTTATTACATTATCTTTTACAAACTTTTAACAACTTTCCTGATAACTTTCCTTACGTTACCAAACATCGGAATTGAAAGTTGTTGGGAAATTTCATTTCCCTTCCCATAGAAAAAACAAATGAATTACTTTTCTTTCCGTGAACCAAACGAGGCCTGAATGTAAGCAGTTGAAAAACCGTCTTGGTCTTATATACATTATTCTACTAAAATTTCTTAACGTATTAGATAAAATTGGTGGGAGACAAAATTTATAGTTTAAAATTCTCCGTTCAAAATTTAGGGTCTATTTTCTCATATAGTGAAAACAAGTGATAATATTTATAAATAAGGTATAATTATTAGAGTCGGGTCAACTATATTGAATATTTATACCACATAATCAAATTAAATTTAGAAAAGAATTACTCTTTTTTTTTTTTTTTGAAAAGTGACCGATGCAGCTACCCTCAAGCCATGGTTAATGAAATTGCTGAATACAAGAGGGGTACGTAGAGCCTGAACCCTAGATTACAATAAGCATTAAGAGAACATTTTGAAATAATATCAGGAGTCTCTACTAAATTTATATATTCTAACAAGCACCAATTAGCAAAGAGTGCACAACTGGCTACTCTATTTGCTTTAACAAAGCGATGACATAATAGAAAGATTACTCTATCATAAAGAAGCATCATTACAAATAGCACAGCTAGCTTTCCTATTATGTTGCAGCAAGGAAACAAATCCGGCGACGCTCCATTTCATCCTGCCACTAGAGGAGGTTGCAATCTTTTGACAAAGTAAGGAACCCGCCACCTCACTAGGGCAGACAAGGCACACAAGGTGTGCAGCCATGTCGCTATGTCGCCAAGGTTTGAAAAATCGCTAGGGTCTAGTCTGGCGGTGGTCAGGGGACTAGCGCCTAGACGCCTAAGCGGGTGCCTAGGCGGAATTGTATTTTATAATTTTAATTTTATTTTTATGGCGTTTCTTTACATAATTAGGAATATAAGAAGATTTAAAAGTATTTCAAATCAAAAACTACTTAAAAAATATAGAATATATAGCCCAAGTGCATAACTTTATCCCACCTTCCCACGTGCCCCAGACTATCTTGACGGATAGACCATTCATCGATCCCTTTTCTTTACCATTCATTCCACGTGTCCGGATCCTCAGAGAAACATTTTTGACTTTTTTTCCTTCTCTCCACCAACTCAAATCTTTTCTTTGAGTTTCATTCTTAATTTCTTATCTGCAACAACAATGGGCAACTCTGACCCTCTCCCCACAACAACGTCATCGACCTCCGCAAAGCCTTCAAGGTGTTCGGCTACGACGCTGTCATCAACATACTCCACGGACCTCACCAAGACTTTCCTTCGAGCTGGGGGGAAAAACTAAGAAAGCCCCTCCTCCTCCTCTGGACCTCTGACTTGGCCCCGCGACGCCACCATCATTCGTCAAGCTTTCACCGCCGCCGATCTTCGCAGCATCACCGAAGTCTCTGCTCCCGAACCTCCTCCCAGATGGCTAATTCAAACGACTCGACTCTACAATTTCCAACTAAATACCGCCTAACGCCTATCCATCTACCCGCCCAGGCGCTTAGGTGGGCTGCTTAAGCCTCTTTGGCGGCCGCCCAAGTCCAGACCGCCCAATTCCACCGATTTGCCATTAATTGAGTCGGAGAGTTGCCGCCCACGCCGCCTAAGAGGCGTGTGCGGTCGAGTTTTAGAACACTGTCTGACGCATATTGGTAATGACTTATTCCCGGTCTAAAGCCATTTCTAATTAACAAAAACAAATAACATAAATAAACAGTAAATTAGTTTGGTGCGAAAGCATAAGCCTAGCCCAAGCCCATGTCAAGATTGGCAAAAGCAACCGTACCAGCAGCTCGTTTGGAATCTCGTCAACAATCTACCACCGTCCACACCCCTACCTCCGCCTTCCGTTACCTTGGCTGACCAACTCAACTTCAGAATAGGGTAGATAGAACCTGACGCGCCACTGCGACCTACAATCAGGTTAAGCCAACAGCGATCCGAACCCATGCCCGCTTTCCACCCATTCTGCCCTTTGGGTCTATCTCCATTGACAAAACCCCGAGACGAAGGGCTGTAAGATCTCGCTCTGGAGACCACGACCGCCATTGCCACCCACTGAACCATCGCTGGCCTTTCCCATCATCCTGCCTCCCACCTAATTCCGACAACACCCAATCTCCACACCAACTGGGCATACTGAAGGACCAACGGTTGGAAAGTCCAGTGTGGTAGGGTTCTCTCTCTAAGAATTACTACTATAATTGATTTGATTAGTTTGGTATATAAATTAATTAGTATACCTTTTTTTTAAAAATTTTTTTTAATTAGTATACCTACATCTTATAACTTTTATATTTTTTAGAAAATGATTATATGTCTCACTAAGGTCATATATTTCGTGGCCTTAATCTTATATGGCATTTACACATCATTGTTTAATCTTATGAAATGTATGTCATTTTTGTTCATTCTTGGCATATCCTTGTCAAAGTTCACTCATGCTCCACTTTGCACAACTACTAATTAAAACCACACATGGTACTGAGATGTTTATTATACATTCATTTTACTTCTAAATAAACTAAATCTATAACTTAATTGAAATAAATTTACAACAATAATAACAAATTTACCACATTTATTTTACACTATTTACATATAATTAAATCAAAGTTATAATATTGAAAATTAATTTTTCATAAATTTGTAATAAGAGTGTAGGTGGAGTAATCCTCTAATAAAACTAAAATTACATAAAAAATGACTCATATTATTATAATCATATGTGTAAACGTGTGTATGACATATATGTATATATTTTAAAATTTCCTTGCATTCAGTCCCACCTTAACTTTAAATGGACTATCGTTTTAATGTGCCTACTGTACGTGTGGTACCTTTTATGATAAAGGGTAGAGGCTTTATCCCCCTATTAAAATCTGGTATCCAAAAACTTATTAATGTGACAATAAAGGAGGAAATATATAATAATGCAAATAGGGGATTCACAACCATATAAAAATAGAAAAGAAAGATGCCTTGAAAGCTCATGATGTGCAATACATGCATAAATTATTAAGAGAAAGAGCTAGCTCACCCGCTCTAGCTGCCCTTGTCGTCCCAACGTGCAATCGAGAAACTATGCCCTTCATCTTCCTTGATCCACAGGAAAACAAGTACGTGTAGGATTACATGCCTCCTAAATCTATCAAATTAGCTACAAACTTGGTGTGGTTTGAATTTACTAGCGAAGCATGAACATGACCAAATTGGAGCTCGTGAATTCGTGATGTTGTAGGAGACATGCAGTAGTCGTTTGGCGGATTTAGTTAGGGCAATTGTGTTGAGTTTTGTGGTCATGTTCGGGTGAGCTAATTAAAATTTTAACAGTAAAATTAGATAAGATTTCAATTATTAAACTCTAATTCTATTATTTTTCTTTTAATCGTAATTATCTTGATATAGAGCTGTATGTGGTTCATGAGTACATTTTGAAAAGAGAAAAATACACTAACAGTCCGTCAACTCTTGTGCACCGGCCAATTTGATACCCAGACTCACAATGGTATCAATGTGATACCTAGATTCAAAATTTGCTATCAACGACATACTTCCGTCAATCATCTGTCAAGTATGATGATGTGGCATACATGTAGGGCAAAAGATAGGGGCAAAAATGTCTTTTTAACTTGTTAATAAAATAAAATAAATTACTCTAAAAAAATAATAATAAAAACTGTTGGTCACATCATGATAATATTGACTTCTCTCTCTCTCTCTCTCTCTCTCTTTTTTCCTTTCTTTTGATTTTGCTTAATTTATAGAACGAGTCCATTTTTTTTGTTTCAAACCCATTCAATTAAGTAAACTCCGAAAGAAGCCATGAAGCATATACATTCCATTAGTACAAATCCAAGCCCAGACGACGTCTTCTGATTAAGATAATCCACATAGAATCGGTATGGATCATTGACGGTGCCTCCAACTCCTGACCCGCCGCATCTTCGCCCTACTCTCAGTCAATCCTCCATTCCACACCCTCTTTACCCCACCTCCCATCTCTACCCAGACACGGAACCAGGAATTAAATTTGAGGTGGGCTAAATTTACCTTATACTGGCAAGAAAAATTATTCTAAAAAATTGGGCACAGTCTACTTTGTTTTGATGGAATATCTCAATTGCATAACACTTGTCAAAATATCATCCACAAAATGCATTTTGTCACCCAAATCTAACAATAGAAAATTGAAACAATTCAAAGTTAAATATTCAATGTCAATACAAATTCAACTACTTAAGTTGTGCTCTTCGGTTACCTGAAGCATAAAACTCATCTATAACCGAATTTGAATCAATAACCTGAAGCATACAAGGAGCACACTCGGGCAACCCCACCAGGCCACCACATCCCTCCCCACCACAAGGGAATTTTTTTTTAACTTACTCAAAAGCTAAAAAACACCCAATCAAAAGTATAATCAACTCAACTCTCAAACAATCAACACAATAAAGAAATTGCCACTATCATGGGCAATTGGGCATTTGGGTATTAATAATACAAATTCAATATCTTTTTCTAGAAATCAATAGATTTGATTACTTACATCAAGAAATCTAGAAATACCCAAATTCTAACCTAAATTACATTCTAATTTCGTCAAAAAATTTCATTATAGAAGAGAAGTTAAAGTGTAATACCTGAATAAGGTTGAGAGATGAGAGCAGATTATTGAGGAGAAGAGATAAAGTGACTTGGTAGAGAGAGGTGAGAGTCTGAGCTCGCAGAACTGGGCAGTGGGCAGAGGTGAGGACGAGAGGACAAAGAAAGGGAGAAAAGGAGAGACTTGTCTGTTAGTTTGCTACATACATTAATTATATATGTTGACCCTTTTTTTTTTAAGGGGTGCTATGACTTGGTATACATATATCAATTCCCCCATTCAATATCTTTTTCTAGAAATCAATAGATTTGATTACTTACATCAAGAAATCTAGAAATACCCAAATTCTAACCTAAATTACATTCTAATTTCGTCAAAAAATTTCATTATAGAAGAGAAGTTAAAGTGTAATACCTGAATAAGGTTGAGAGATGAGAGCAGATTATTGAGGAGAAGAGATAAAGTGACTTGGTAGAGAGAGGTGAGAGTCTGAGCTCGCAGAACTGGGCAGTGGGCAGAGGTGAAGACGAGAGGACAAAGAAAGGGAGAAAAGGAGAGACTTGTCTGTTAGTTTGCTACATACATTAATTATATATGTTGACCCTTTTTTTTTTAAGGGGTGCTATGACTTGGTATACATATATCAATTCCCCCCCCCCCCCCCCAAATGTTGAGGTGGGCTGCAGCACACCTCAGCCCACCCTTGTGTCCGTGCCTGTCTCTACCCATCAAGTCAGCAAAGCCCTCGTCTCCAAATCCCCATCGTTGTTTCCAGCCCCAATTGGTTTGCCCAGACCCGCTATTTCTAGATGGCTTTTCCCCGCTCCTCCGCCGCATCGCGTCATCAGAGAGTCCTCTCTGTCCGCTCAACAAAACCTTGGCGCAAAAGATCTGTAAAACGATTCGCCGCCTCTAAGGCCCGGATATACTCCGATGCCAACGTCGTCCGCCCCAAGGAGTGATTGGAATGAAAGGTCCAATAGGTTTTTCATCAAGATTTCAACAGTGACAATGATGCAATCTTGTCGGCAACTTAGTGGGAGCGACGGAGAAGGAGGAATTTCATCCACCTGATAGTGAAACAAAAAGCAAAATTAAGCATCAATGGAAGCTCAAATCAAAGCCAAAATCTCCAAACACCTAGCAAGATACAAACTTTGACATCAATATTCACCAACAAATACAATTCAAATCGAACAAGCTCAGCAGCAGACACAAAAATCTCAAAATCAAAACCAAAGAAAGGAACAGACTGGGATTGGAAATCTCAAATACCAGCGGTACCTGCAAGAGGTATGAGGATCTTTCTGGAGATCCTTGAGCTCCTTCAAGATCCGCTTGGACGCCATCACCTTCACAAAAGAGAAACACAGACGACAAAGTACAAACCCAAGAACAAAGGAAGAAGAAGAGAAGAGAGAAAATAATAATAATAAAAAAAAAAAATCATTTAACTATATAATTAAGTTGTTGGTAGAAGTTGAGGGTTATTTTGGTCATTTGCCATCTTTGTTTTCTCCAAGTGATTGCTACGTCAGCTCTTTAACGGAACCGTTACAAAAATTTAACAGAAATATGTCGTTTATAGCAAATTTTGAGTCTAAGTATCACATTGATACCATTGTGAGTCTGAATATCAAACTGGCAGGTGCACAAGAGCTAAGGACTGTTGGTGCATTTTTCTCTTCTGAAAATGAACAGTAACTAACAAACCAAACAAACTTAAATGCGCATAATTTCTTTTTCTGTTTTGTACACATAAGCAACGTCATATTCTTTTCACTTTCATTCTCTTTCAAGATCCAGGTCATAATGTAACACCCACACAGTACTAGCACTTTCTCAATTACTATCTTTGTTTTGATTGCATTGACTCGTCCACTTCACTATGGAGTGTCATTTTCATATACCTAACGGCACCCCATTACCTAACACCGTCACATTACTAGCACTTTCTCCATTACTATTCTTCTTTACAATGAATGGAGTGTCATTTTCATATATCGATCTAATGGTACCCCTTGTATCCTCTGACTTGTCGCACCAATTAATGTGACAAAATCATATCAGCTGAATGGTTTAGCTGGCCAATTAAACCGGAAGAAAGAGAGTTTTTCTATTGAGACTTCCATATTTGCTCATTTGATCTCTCCGGCTCTTTATACCTTTTATTTGCTTTTTAAAAAGTAAAATTTGCTATTTAAACCTCTTTCAAATACCTAACTTAACCTTACTTATAAATGGAATGTTCCAAGCATTAAAGATGAGTTTTAATTCTCCCATAATTGTTTGTTTGCCGAAAAATAAAAATTGAAATAATTATTGAAAAAAAAGGAGGAAGTCATAGCTTGATAACTAATTAAGAAATTATTACCATAATTTTTTTCAAGCCTAATTTTTCATGTTTTATGGTTACAAAATTAAATTTGCTCATTTAGTTATTTTTATTTAACTTTATCTTATATGCCGCTTCACAAGTTTATTTGGTTTAGTTTACACGATGGCTCTCTATCCCTCATTTCATGATCTTGTAATACTAATGAGAAAACCATTTATCTAATATTTTTTCTATTGCATCATAATTTTGTTCTTGTATAATCCACCAAGTAATTTTGAATGCATTATCTTTTGATTCTTTGTTTTCTTCGAAAGCTTTCATTAACAAATAAAATCATAAATGAGATTTGAAAATGGAAATGAATAATAAAAGTAATATAAAGTTGTGGAGAGAGAGAAAAAAAAAATCTTAATATTTTGTTGTCTGTAACAGTATTTTCATATAAGGACATATATGTTATTTAATAATTAAAAAAAATAGGGGAGGTCTAGTAAGTATTTTTTATATTTTTTTATTAAGATTGAAGATAGAAGAGCAACAATGCTCTCCATCTCCCCTTTATTTAAAAAGAAAGAAAATGAAACACATAAGGGGGGGGGGGACGTCCCAACTAACGAAAACGAAAATTGGGAAGACCTAAATAATCTCTATTACATAACGATGAAATAAAATCTGGAGGGAAATCCTACCAAATCAAACCTGCCGAAGAAAGGCCAAAATTTACAAAAGTATCTGCAACTTGGTTTCCTTCCCGAAAAATGTGTGAGGAGTGGAAATGCATTTAAGAGATACGGTGCAAACAATTACCCCACTCAACTCGTAATTGCCAAGGCACCAGCTGAGGAGATTTGAGTAAATTAAGAATCAAAGAAGAATCCATTTCTAACCACACATGTTTCCAATCACAAACCCAAGCTAATTCAATTGCTTTAATCACCGCCATTACTTCTGCAGTTCTGCTGCTACGGAACTTGGAATATCAAAACTAGAGGAAAAAGCACCAAGAAAAGTACTTTGATAATCCCGAAATACTCCACCAAACCCAGCTTGACCGGATGCACTTCTCCAAGCTCCATAAATTAGGAGGTCCCAATAGAAACCCTCGAGGAAAAAAAGACGTCCATATATATAAGAAATTCAAAGTTAGAAAGAGGAGAAGCAAGCAGGAAAGAAAAGAAAAAGGTTAGTACAATACACGCATGCACATGACCAAATTGGAACTTGCGGTGTTGTAGGAGACGGTAGTCAGTGGGTAGATAAAGTTAGAGGCAAATGTGTTGAATTTTGTGGGTTAAGATTGGGACTAGAAAATGAGATGTATTTGAGTGCGTCAAAATTTCACTATAAAATTAGATAAGAATCCAACTGTGAAACCCTAATGCGTGCTATCATGATCATTTTCTTTCTTTATGACCTAAATAGATAGGTGTCGACAGTAAGTGAGTGACTTGCAAACCAAGGAAACTGATCAGATGTATGGCATCAATCATGATTATTTTCTTTCTTTATGACCTAAATAGATCGGTGTTGACAGTAAGTGAGTGACCTGTAAACCAAGGAAACTGATCAGATGTATGGCATCAATCATGATTATTTTCTTTCTTTATGACCTAAATAGATCGGTGTCGACAGTAGGTGAGTGACCCATAGGCTAAAGAAACTGATCAGATGTATGGAACCAATTTCTTTGCTCTATAGTCATAAAAAAAAAAAATAAAAAAATTCTTTGCTCTATATCTATCTGGATGGTCGAAAATGCATGTCATATCCTCGTCAATCTCATTCACTTGGGGACATGCCGCGTGTTTATAACGTACTTCCCCACACATACCATCTCTTTCTCGAATCTCGATCATTATCTTTATTTTAATTGGATGGTCTCCACTTCAATTATAATAGTCGCTGTAGGGTTAAGTACAATATGCAACACATGCAAAGAGATCCCCAATTAATTCCAACGCGAATCATGTTTCTTAGAGATTAGCGACTCTATAATCTTATGGTTCATCCTTCCTTTTTTTGGCAGAAAGGTCTAAGTGAGTTTGAGGTACCTTGTTCTAAAAGTCTAAAACTATCAAATTATTGGCTATCAACTTAATAGAGAGTGTCAAGTGTTGGAGTACGTAAGCCTCAGTTTTAATTAACTTAAATCACAAATAGTGCACAATTTCAGAGGCTTGAAGTCATTAGTGCGTCGCTAGCATCTTTAACACATTGTTTGTTTTATGGATTATAGCATCTTTAGCAATGTTAGCCATTTTTGAGTCAAATTTTAGCTAAAGTAGCTAAAAAGTCATTTTAGTTAGTTACTTTAGAATTACGTCTGCATCAATGCTCTCTATTTTAGCTAGTTTTGAATTTATATTATTTTTTAAAATGAATATTAAATAGTTTAAATGTATTTATAAATTATATAAAATAACTTGAAAGGAATGTTTTAAATTATAGAAAACCTCATCCCGCTCTCTATATTTAGGAGCGGGATAACTAAAAGTTATAATAGAGAGCCACTTAGGAGTCTGGTGCAGCTGCTAAAATAGATAAAAAACTAAAAAACTAAACATGCTCTCCTAAATAGCTAAGGAGTCATAATAGAGAGTCTGCTAAAGATGCTCTTAGAGGTCTGAAAATAAAAAAAATGATTTCATTCCAGTATGCGGTAAACTGCCACATTGGACAATGATTCCTCATCATAGTTGTAGAAGTCAGGCGCAGGAGAACAATTTTTTTTTTTTTTTTGAGAAGAATAAACTTTATTAATGTAAAAGATTACGACTATGGGAATAATTCTATAGAGTATTAATTACTCCGGATAACGACTGTGGGAATAATTCTATAGAGTATTAATTACTCCGGATAACGATCGACATGACCGATTCATACACATAATGTAGAACCAATGCCAAAAGGCCCAAACAATGACCACAATATTGTCCATTCTTCAAGACTACCGAACATCAAGCTTAATGTTGAAATGTTCTTTGTTGTGATCTCTCTAAACTAGAGTCCCAGGCCACATATAGATTATAGAGGACACTAAATAGACATCGCCTCAGAGAAATCAGTCACGAAAGTCATAGATGTTAATAAAGTCACTTAAAAAGGAAAACCGATTATTTTCTTTTTCTTTTTCACATTGTTTCCAAAAATACCTAGTTTGAAAAAAGTTTTATTTGAGATTTGCAGCAGAGGTCGTAAACATCGGTTTCTCAAAAATCAACTGATAGACATCAGAATTCAGAAGTAGGGAGGCCCGTTGGGCTTGTTCTTCGTTGTCTTGTTTGGGCCTTCGCTCTCCGCCCCCTCCTAATTTAGCCCACACATCCCCGAAACGACGCGTCGTCAATCTCTGCGGAAGAATCAGAAAAAGCTGAAAGAAATAATGAGAGCGGACAGAAACAAACGGAGAAAGTCGTTATAGCTTCTTGACTTGAGATCATCACAGTCGCTTTCAGAGAAGGAAAAATGGTGGCTCGGAGCTTCCAGGTCCGCCACAACGACTCCGATTTCACCGTCGTCTACGACACCGATGACGGCCTCGAAGTACGCACCTCTCTCTCTCTCTCCGATGAGATTCTCTATTTCTCTCTCTAACAAGCCATTTCAATTTCGGTTGCAGGTTCTGAAATACCAGCTCTTCTCTCTCACGTCTGTACCTCCTGATGAGCAAAAGGTTTCGCCAATCTTTCTCTTCTCTCAATCGCTAGCTTCTTCTGGTTGATTTACATTGATTTGATTTGTTTTGTTGTTGTGAAGATCATCGGAGCCGATGACAATCGCGTCGTTTCGGATGATTCGGACCTGGTTGCGATCTCCGAGAAGCTCCGGTTGGTTTCGATCAGCGAAGAGGAACCGGAATCGACGGCCGGGAATGAGGAATTGCTCAAATCCGATGAGGAATTGGCCAGAATGTTGCAGGTTCTGTACAATTCTGTAGATTTTTGAAGCTGTTTAGCTGGCTTTTGGTTTATTTGAGCTTTTTTGAATGAAAATTAGGCGGAGGAGGAGGCGCTTATGTATCAGCAATACGCTGTTCCTGAAGATAATGGAGCATTTGAGCAAAGAGTGCGGCCTTATGTCAGTCAAGTTCTTCTGGTAGATGTTCTTTCCTTTTTACCTGATTTTCGATTGAAGTTTTCGGATTCTATATGCATTTGGAGATGTAACATCAAATGCAGTATTGTACTTTACGGCAGAAAACAATTTGTAGAATAGTTTCGAGTTTTGTATTTCTGCGATGTTGTGAGCTGATGTGTCTATTGGGATTTGGATGTAATTAGTATGAGACCGCGGTACGCCAGGAGGCTGCTAGGAAAACAGTCCCTGTAGAACAGCTTGAGGAGAAGGCATTGGTCAGTTTGGCCAAGGTGAGAGCACACCTACCTTGTTTCACTGCATAAATGTCCAAATTATGGTTTTCATTGTTGTGCATATGCATATATAATTTTACTTTCATCAGTTGCCTTTGTCAATTGTTTTTGACTTGCAAACAAGTTTTATCATATATTAGAATATAAGATGGAAATATAGAGGCGTGTGGAACTTTCCTAATACAATATGTTTCATCCTTATGAGTGACTTACGTAGTTGATTGTTTGTTATGTGATCTGTTTCAATTGTAATGCTGGCTATATAAGTGAACCCAGCCTTGATATTAATTGTTTTGAATCTTCTGATACTGAAGCTTGTGTTGTATCAATTTGTTTCATTGATTTGTGATCTTATTATAATTTGTTTTGTTACTATTCTAAAAAATAAGATTTTATTATTGAGGAATATAACAAATGCTTTCTTTTATCTAAATACAAACTGGTTTAGCAATATATTGATGATTTTGGTAAAGATCTGAAAATCTGATAAACATATGTCAGGAGGGGAACTTAACTCCATCAAAGAATGAACAAGATCATGCGTTCCTGCTGCAGCTGCTTTTCTGGTTCAAACAATCCTTCAGGTGTTTTCGCATTTTGTTTGTTTTGTTTTGTCTTGTGTTTCTATTTTATTATATATATATATATTTATTTATTTATAATTTTTTAGTTGTCTTAATCTGTTTTGACTCCAAACTAATGTATCTGCATATTAAGTGAATATAAGTACAGATCACGGAAAATATAAAACACAGTTTCAACTTAGTAATCATATATTAGTATATTACCATCTTTGGTCAACAGTAGCAAGCTATTTTAAGTAAATATCTCAAGCATAGGTGGGTTTGTGTCAGATTGTTTCTTAATAATGGTTGGCTATTTTAAATATGGTTAATACATTATCATGCTAAATGTCTTGAATTTTTAGTACGATTTTGTCTGCTCTTGGTTGTTGAAGAGTAAAGAAATGACACATTTGTTTTAAATATGAAATAGTATATTATGGTGAACACAGAGCTGTTTCTAAGAAAAAGTTCTTTTTTTCTTTTATTTAATCAAATTTGTACTTCACTTGATGTGCATTTTTTGACAAAATGCATATCGCTTATATGTTGTCCTTTTTCGGTACTGCAGGTGGGTTAATGAACCTCCCTGTGATGGTTGCGGCAAGAAAACCATCAGTGTTGGCATGGATGTTGCACTTCTTCATCAAGGTTCTCGAGTTGAAGTTTATAGGTATGCTACAGTGAACTCATTGTGATTGCCAGGACCCATTCTCCTCCCCACTTAAGTTTGCACTTGTAGTCTTTGCTTTGGCATATGGTTTGCATAGCATTGCTGTTTAGATTTCCCAACCCCTCTATCTCCAACCAAAGTTCTAAACCAATACTGTAACCGAGTCCTATTTTGGTCTCCGGTACTTTTTTCCTTGTAATAATTTTTATTTATATGTCTATTCACTATGATATATCATCAATCACTATGGCATTTCTGTATAGCTGAATGTATATATGCCCTTCAACCCTAAACATGCACCTTCCCACTGCCAAGCTATGACAGCATTTGTAGCTGTATTTTCAGCTTGTAAGGGTTCTTTATTTACTGTCATAAGTTTGTTTTGAGTTTGGGTTTCTACTTTCCTGGCTCCCATGTATTCTTTGTTTTCTTATGGTCTATTGAAATTCGATATTGATGTTTATTAGTTTGATTAACTGAGAGGGTCTTCACTTTGCTTTCTTTACTCTTTTAAAAATCAGATGCACTTCTTGCCCAGCAGAGACTCGTTTCCCACGCTACAATGATCCACTAAAGGTATCTATGTTTCTTTACGTCTTGAGAAGCTTATTTTTACTTCTTTACCTATTGAAAAGCTCATTTGATATGTCATGTCTCCATCATTCTCTTTCCCTTTTCCCAAAATGTAGCTTCTGGAAACAAGAAGGGGTCGTTGTGGGGAATGGGCAAATTGCTTCACACTTTATTGCCGAGCTTTTGGGTATGAATCACGCCTGGTTAGTGATTTTCAACTCTAATTGGACATGCTCAATATACTGTATATAATCTCTCTTGTTCTACACTTAAAAAAAGTAAAGTTCCAACTTAGAATATTTGTCTTATCTAGTTTCGGCTGAAAATTAAACATGCCAACAGTGTAGAGGTGTACTTTTTTTCCTCGAATGTGGAAGGTTCACAGATCATGGCCGTCCATAGCTTTCTATAAATCAATTTTATTCTTTTATTTTTTTTCAGATCCTGGATTTCACAGATCATGTTTGGACAGAGTGCTTCTCAGAATCTTTAGGAAGGTAACTTTCATGTACAAACTACTGAGTTTTCATTAAGTTGAGGAATGCCATAGTCGGTAATGTATGGCTACATCCTTTCTAATACCTTTGCTGTTGTTCAGATGGATGCATCTTGATCCTTGTGAAGGAGTGTATGACAAACCACTGTTATATGAAAGCGGGTACCCTTTGTTTTGCTAGTTCAATCATTTTTCTAGAATAATCTGTTCATTTAGTTCTTGATACTAGAATTATATACTCTGATGTGTTCATATTATAATGTAACTAAATGCTTTCTTGAAGGTGGAATAAGAAATTAAATTATGTACTTGCCATTGGGAAGGATGGAGTATGTGATGTAACTAAACGCTACACAAGGAAGTGGCATGAGGTAATCAAAAGAGGTGTAGTAGCTTTAATTAGTTGCCTAGATTTTCATAAAGAGAAATTCTTGTGGAGAATTAAGAACTAGTCTCCATTAGATATGTCTTAATGCCGAGTCACTAATGAGAAAGAAATCTTTCAATTTGCAGGTTCTTTCTCGACGTAACATTATTGCAGAGCCTGCACTGTCATCTGTGCTTGCTAATATAACAAAAGAATGTCGGAGAGGCTTTACTTCTCAAGTGCGTTCTGCACTTGAAGACCGCGATGAGAAGGAAAGACAACAACTTGAGAGAGATTTACATTCTACAGATGATGCCTCAACCTCATTACCTGGAAGACGAAGTGGGGACAAGGAATGGCGCAAGTCAAGAATGGAAGATGGCTCTGATGAGAGTTGCTCCTTAACTGGTTCTTCTTGTCCACTTCGTCAATGTGTGGACGAGCATGTGACAAAAATTTACAATGGTTTTTTTCCAATTCTTTCACAGTTGGTTGATGAAGGTTTTCCGAAGTCAAGGGCAGTTGAAGTACTGGAGATTCTTAAAGAAATTCTCATAAATCTTAAGAAATCCCCTTTTAAAACAAGGAGGGTGTCAATAGATTCAGTTCCAAATATCAGCCAGTCTGTTGTTCAGCAGTTGTTGCCCTCTTTCACTGAGTTACTCAGCGCTCTTTCATTGAGTAGCAAGGCAGATACTGATGGGAGGGTTGACATTTATTTGGCTGGACCTCCTGTTAAAACCTCTATGGCACTGCCTGTTACATTCCATGCTTTGGACGTCACGATCCGTAATCTCAAGAGTTGTGAAAACTTTGTTAAAGATTCTCTGTGCTTGCCGGTTCTTAAGTTAAACAGAATACATTCCGGTGTAGTCCGTGCAAGTGGAGAAGAAATTCCTTTTGGAATTGTGAGTGTTATTTTCTTCTGCAGTTCACCTTTTTCACTTTTTCACTTAAGAATATCTCTTTAATAAATTTCAGGCCACATCAGCTTTTGATGGGACACGCATGTCCAAGTGGGAAGAACCAAATGGTGCAGAAGGTAATGAAGACTTCTCTCTTTTGTTAGTTTTTTTTTTTATTGGTCAATCTTCATTATTATCACTTAAATTGTCAAACATAATCAAACATGTATCAATTCTTAGTAGCTACATTTGGGTTTAACACTAAAAAAGACAATAGGTAAAAATAAAATAAAAATTTAATGAGATAGTACCTGTAGCTTATTTTAATAGCGTATATTCTTTCTTTTTTAAACCCCTGATTCGGAGGCCCCCATATGCAACAAATTCACTGTTTGAAGTTTCTTCTTATTTCTTGTAGGTTGTTGGATCATGTATAAAGTATCGGATAACCAGATGCACGAACTGGTGGCATATGAGTTGATGTCAGCCAATGATGCACCTGAAAGAGATCCAATGGATTGGTATTTACATGCACTACATTTGTGATTGTCCACAGATCTTTCCTTGTAAACATCTAACAATCTGATTTTTCAGGGTTGTCGAGGGAAGCAATGATGGGGGGTCAAGCTGGCATTTATTAGATAAACAAACTTCTCAACTATTCGACAGTCGTTTTCAGTGTAGAACATTTAAAGTTTCATCTGAAGGTTTCCTATCAAATGCTTTCAGGTAAAATGTGCACCCTAAACCCTATTTGAACATTTGCTTATATTCTGGCTCTCATTTAACATATAGTTATGTAACCAGGTTTAGATTTTTGAGGGTTCGTGATATTCAATCAAATTCTCGACTGCAATTAGGTAGCATTGATCTCTATTCTAGAAGCAGTTAATCTTACAGACCGGAATCGACCTCACCAACTTGGGTCGAGACCCTTCGAACTAATGAAGCTCTCATGTATGTCTGCTATCAGTCTTAAGGCGTGAACCTGCCCATGCTGTTTGGGTTTCAATTGGATATATAAATAGACCAACTATCTTTGTATATTTCTCATTTCTTCAAATTTTAATGAAGTTCCTTTTATAAGATAGTTTCAGTATCAAATTACCATCAGTTTGAAGCAACAAATAGAAATGCTAGATGGTATTCTGCTTAATCTGATTCCTCATACCGATCACCTCAATCCTCACAGTCACAGCAGCTCGAATCACATGGATAACCAGACCAAGTGAGGAGCTACTTGGTCCTTGTATGTTAAAAGGCGATTTTTAAAGACATCGCCTTCTATTCCACAGAAGAGAGGAACCAACTTAGGACCCCAAGCGGATAAAGAAGTCAAAACTAAAAATTGTCAACAGTGCACATTAAACTGTAAACCAGATTGACAGGAGTTTGAACTTCTACTATGGATATATGCCATTGATTGGCGGCATTCGGCAGAGGCATACGGATACCCAACTGCCAACAACCTTATAGAGATACTTGGCACATAACAGAAAGACACGACTCATTTTCAATCAAATATGATGCTTCTCAGGAAGAACGATAACTTCAAATCTTTCTTAGTCAATAAAAGGTTCCTATCATCCTAGCATCCCACAAAGGGTGAATAATCTCTTAGGAACTTGATTATAATCTCAAGTACAATATGCCACAGAACCCAGGCACACAAATGGCTTTGCTAGACAATCACAATGATTTTAGATGATCCACCTTTGTTCAATCATCCATTTGTAAGTCTCTTCAGTGTCCATCCTCAATCTTCTTCAAACCCTTCATGTCAGTTGTTTCCACCCTACATCACAAGAAAAACAACATAAGATGCATACGGTATGTGTATTATGCGGATGCTGGAGTATGTCACTGTTGTCGCCAAGGTAGATTGGAATACATGTCAAATGCACAATACATAAAATGTGCTACACTCTAGTAGATCTGTACTTTATGTATATGTATGCCACAACACACAACATTGCCACATAAAGAAACAATCCATGCTAAGGGACTAAACCCAGAGACAGAAAAACACAACAGAGGTATTTGATCCCTTGTAAACAAATTATGATAATTCGTATGTTAGGATTGGCTTTCCTCAAGATGATGAACTTCACACTTGAGCAATCCAGAACCAAAGGTTCAAAAATACATTTCACACACTAGATGCATGCTAGCCAATTTGTGCAAAGGCCCAAACATGTTCCATGAAAGGTATTTCCAATTTTCCACTATCGGTTGGAGCCATCCAAAACATATAGGTGGGTATAAAAGAAAGCAACAAACTATCCAAGAGACTACAACACATGCAAACATGTTATATGAGCAGAAATGTAGAGCAATGAATGGTAAATGTGGATACTCAGAAACTTACGTTGTTCCAACCAGGCCAATCTTTTGAACTTTTGTGATTTCTGAGTCAGACTGATTATCCTCAATGAAAATTGTCAAGCTGATACAAGAATAATGTGAGACATCTACTTGAAAGGTTAAAAAAAGAAAAACAAAGTAGAATATCAATAGGAATAGGTTTGAGAGACCTGCGAACATTTTGAAATTTGACATACTTCAAAACAACTGGTTTTCCCTGTCACACATAAATACATAAAGGATATCACAACAAAGAAAGCTCCAACTATGTATTACTAAACTGATTTCAACAAGCAAAACGACAAAACAGAGTAGAGGCCATTGCCTAGTAGGTACAGAATCCCAACCTTTAGATGATCAGGCGATAAAACAACTGTGTCACTTGCCGGGTAGTCATTGACATTGCTGGCGTTGTCAAGAAGAAATGCATTCTTAAGTTAGCTAAATTCTTTTTTTCATCATGTCAGTAATTGTAACTCTCCCAAAAATAATACCTGAAACCCATGTGCTCCTTGTTTGAAAAAAGCTTCACTGTCTTGGGACCTGAAACGTTGCAGTAGAAAGTTTTAAAGGATATGTATAAGAAAACCACCTTTTAGATAGCTTAAAGAGGTCAGAAGAAAAAATAACAAGGAAAAACACAGATAATAGACATTTGTATGAAAGCCAGGACAAAAAGAAAATTATCTTCAGTAATTCATAAAATTCAATATTACCTTCCTCTTCAGGTCCTTTGATGACAATAGAGTGCAGCTTAATGACTTGAAGAAAAGGAATGTAGATCAGAAGCTGCTCATCCGCATCACTCTCTAGATTCAAACCATCATCGTCTCTGTATCCCTATTTATTAATGCAAAAACATAGTTATAATAACTGCATTACCCTCTAATTTAGTTCAGGTACTAATTTAATACTTTTCTCTTTTTGAAAGGGTACTAATTTAGTACTTTAATCAAACAAAAATTTTACTCTGATTAACTTGCAAACTACAACTCGATGGCTGAAGTGCAACACCTCGAATTTCACAAATCACAAGGTACAAAATATCTCACCCTTCATTCACCTAGTTCTCGAAAATCAAACAGAGACTAAAAAAGTACACATCCCTTGTCATATATTCCAGACCAAAACATAAATATATCATATACTACACATGAACCGAGGAAATGTTAATCTGCCAATGAGGAAATGTTAATCTGCCAATGATAACGCAAACCATAAAGCTTGATAACCAAAGAAAAGACTTGCAAAAATAGAAAATTGTTGTACGAATCATGATAATTGCACTTACATATGGAAAACATGACACAAAAACCCACATACATCAATAATTTTCCTTCAATTCTATCACCATACAAGCCGAGAAAAAAATAAACAATCAACACTACTACAACAATACATACCTAACTACCCAGTTACCCACAGCTGACTTTTCAAAACCCATGATAGTCAATCAAATCAACAACAGCAATTCCATTGATTCTTATACATAACACCCAGAAATCAAGCACAGATTACCTGCTTAAGAGCGTTAGCAACAGAGTGACTGGTGCTTTGGTTGAGGCATTCAACCCCAGACCAATCTATGAAGTCCATCAGATCAACCTGGAAACAAAAAACCCACAAAGGTGTCATCTTTCAATGCCTTATCAAATTGCAAGGAAAAAAAGAACAAATTGGGTAATATAAAAACTGGGTTTTGAAACCCAGATGCTAGATTTCAGGTTATTCACACCAAGTTTCGAAATTTTTCTCATAGTGACTAAAACCCAAAAGAGAGAATTGAAGGAGGAAGAGGAAATTGGAAGTGGGTGATACTTACTTGGCTTCTCTGAATTGCGCTGGCTGATTCCGCAGACATGGTTGGTGAGATTGAAAGAGAGAAAGAGTTGGAGTTTTGAGAACGAAAACTACAGACCGGAGGAGCAAAGGAGAGAACCAAATATATATATGGGTCCGATTGAAGAATCTGAGAAGAGGCAGAATTGGTGAAGAACAGTAAACGACGTCGTCTCCTTGAGTTTCTTTTTTCTTTTTCTTTTTATAATTTTTATTCTCAAGTTAAAGAGAATATTTTTCAAATAAGAATGACGGAAAGTGTTAATATGGTTTTTTTTTTAATTATTTGTTAAAAAACTACGTACCCATATGTGAGTAGAGAGACCTCTCTAACTCTCGGGACTCAGGCTCCAACATGCTTGTCCTATGTCACAGTCAAGTATTTAGATCCTTTTCGTGATTTTGCTATGAAAGTGGTAATAAGGTGAAAGTAAAGGAACCGAATCAATTGTTTTTGAGAAAATTACATATAAACCCAAAAATTCAACCTTCTATTAAAAAACACCCATACAAACTTTTCTTTTAATTTACACCCAAATCACATTAATAAACCTTCTATATAGAGTGATTCATAAAAAAATAAATAAAAAGAAAACCTTCCATATAGACTATATGCCTATAATCAAAATATTTTTTCTTATTTAATTTCATGTATATCTAATTTGCCTCAAATAATTCATGTCTAATGTACCTACTAAATATGTATATGTAGGTAGGGCTTGAATAATAGAAATGTTCAAGCTTAATAGAGATCGACACGCAATGATATACACCACAATCATAGGTGTAACATTTTTGTTTATACAATCATAGGTATAATATAATAGAAAATCTAACAAACATGTATGATACAAAAAATAATAATAAATTCTAATACAAATTATCTAGAAAAAAAATGTATTCTAATGATCAGGTACCTTTTTAGTACATACCTTACAAATAGAACAACTGTATAATATGTTATTAACCTATGTTTGCTTTCCATTCAAGTGTTTATATGAAAAATATAAAATACCTTTTATATAGAAAAACAGACCACGAAATAGAGAAATCAGATATAAACCTCGATGTAGGTATTGATTACGAGAGCTTCAATCAAGGGTCTAGTTCATCAAGTGTATTTGTTTAGAGCTTGTGGCATATTAAGACATTTTTTTGACAAAAACATGTTTTATTTGCTATGTCAGTTAATGAGAATTTATTTATGTATTCAACCTAATCAACAGATTTGGGTGTATATTAAAAAAAATCATGGATGGGTTTAATCTAATAGGTGTAATCAAATTTGGGTGTAAAATGAAATGCCCCATTGTTTTTCTTATTTAGAAAACAGTACATATTTTCTCATTTTTATATGAGGTATTTCTTAGAGAAAAAGATAAAAGATACATTTATAAAATTGTTAATATGAGTGACAAAATGTTAATCGGGTGAAAGTATATGCATGTTATCGATTGTTTTCTTTATTCAAAAAACAATAAATGTCTTTCTAATTTTTATAAAATGTAGAGGGAAAAATAATCCATAATCCATAATTAATAGTTTTCCTAGTCGGTTTAGTATTTCTATTAGAGATACTTTCCCCAGTACATTTGGAAAACCCCATTCCTTTGGGATTTTGCCCCAGTCCCATAACAATTAGGATAGACTGATTATATAAAGGATCGACACCGCTTGTACGTTTCTAATTAGCTACTCGGAAGCATTTGGCTTCTTTCTTTCTTTCGACAGTGAACAAGTTCTGTTTCATCCCTCTTTCTCTACTCGATCTACCCATCCATAATTTCCAGTGAGCAAAATCGAAAGCTTTCTTTCATCGACTACTGACTTGTCACTATGGATATTAGAAACACTTGCCTAGCTTGTGGTAGTGGAGCCTTTAGGGGAGTTCTGGTCTACTGTAGTAAGTGCAAGGAGTATGCACAGCATGGATATTGCCTTGGAGTGTCAATAGACGAGTATGTTCGTCGTGGGCGTATTTGGTACTGTGAAGATTGCCAAGAGGTGAAGCCAGCTGCCTCTTTTTCCACTCATGATCTCGATGAATGTGAATCCATGGATACCGGAGAAGTGCTGCAAAGCACTCCTCCTTCTGCTGGGACAAGTAGTACCCCTGATGGTACCAACAAGAAATTGAAGGCCAAGAACACCAAGAAGCTGAAAAAGAAGAGTCAGAAGAAGAAATCCAATCAATCTGGATTTGTGGTTAAAAGTGTATTAGAGACAATACTTGAAGGTAATGAAGAGGCTGAAGATGAGGGCGCCGAAATCAATTGTGATGATGGTCACAAGCTTGGTAATGATCAAGAAGGCAATGGTCTTCAAAAAGATCAATTTGATGCCTCCGATGACACTACAGAAATAGATGAAGATGGCGATTCTACTCATGTTGCTGCTCAACCGGTTGCTATTCCAACTTGGAGGGGAAGCCTAAACATATTGAACAAAGTTAACTACAAGAACTTGAGAAATGAAACTATTAGTGGACTTGCTGCTCATCTCTCAAGCATAGCCTGCGCTAAAGTGTTGGAGGAGTCGAAATTTCTGAAGACACAGCTTGTCCCAGATTTGGTTCGTAGGACGGATGTGTGGCCAAAAGGCTATGACATGTGTGAAACTAGTGATCGGAGTATTGCCCTTTATTTTTTCCCCGACAGCGAAACAGATGAGAAGGATTTCAACAACTTGATGGGTAGCATGATGCAGGAGGATCTCGCTATGAGAGTTGATGTCGAAAACGCTGAGCTTTTGGTTTTCACTTCAAGCATGTTACCCAAGAAATATCAAAGAGTTAAGTCAAAGATGTATCTATGGGGAGTTTTTAAGGAAAAGTATTAAGACATTGATGAGTGACACAATCTTCTGGGTGCAAACAAAGTTTAGACTTGGATTAACTAGTGCTTTAATTCATTAAGGGAGGCATTTGATCTCAGGCCAATTCATTTAGTTCAGTATTGTAAATAATCTAGCTAGTAGCTAGCTCATGCAAAATTTGTAACATTCAGGCTCGATTTTGAACTATGAATATATGAAATGAATTGATTCCTTCAATTTAGATCATTTTTCATTTCCCGCTATCAATAATTTCGTTTTCTGTATTTTGGCTTTCTCAATTCTCAATTGTACAGTGGTGGATATGCCTCGGCAACTCAAAGTTCTATTTATATGACCAAAAGAATTGATATGTTTCTTCGTTACATAACTGTTACAATCTCATCGTTGCGGAAATTCATTTAATAAATTACAACCATGAAGTTTTCATTGTCGAAATTACAAGATTGATTTCTCGGTCATTCTAGAGAGCAAAAAAGTTGTTTTCGGAAACAAAACGACAACCTTACTCTTATCCTTCTCTGTTTAGGAAACTAATCAATTCCTCAGTAGACTTGGGAAATCGTTTGTTCCATAGGGATTAGGAGGATATTCACCTTCTCTGTTTAGGAAACAATGATCAGTTCCTTAGTCGACTTGGAAATCCTTGGTTTAGGGAACTGTTTATACACATGCTCTCTCAACATAGCATGTCTTCATCACAGGCTTAGGTCTAGAGAAGCTCTGTCTGAAGTAGAAGAGTAGTAGGGGTGTTGGCTTCTTACATTTCCTAATTACATAGAGGCCAAATCCTTCAATACTTGCCTAACTTAGTAATGGAGCGGTACAAAAAGCATGCAGCAGATCATGGCAGCAAAACCATGTTAGAGCAAATAAAAAAGGAGATCAGCAGTTCTTGTTTGTATGCTTTTGCTTTTTCATCCTTTCGGTTTCTGGAGTTTATTATTTGTGTGGTCAGTCTTCCTAGAGTTTGGAAATCAAGTCCCATAAAATCGTAGACATAGAGTTAAGGAAGGCTTCTTAAGTTCTGGGTTTTATATCTTGTAAGAAGTTGTATTACTTCTATGCTTCCACAGAATGAGATTGTGTAATTCTTTGAAAAATTGATTGAACACTTGTAAGTTTGATTTCATTTACATGTTCAGTGCTTCCCATTTTGGATTATCAGTTAGTCAATACTAACTCCATGAATCTGTTGAACTTTATATGACAGATTGATACAGTAAATCAGGCTCTGTTATATTGATAATACTTTTAACCATGAACACTATAAAATTTGGAAATAACTAATGCAGTGAGTTATTTAAAACTGCTTGGTCTAGAGCACCACTTGAATGATTGATGCAGATCACCAACCCAGATCTACAAGCTGTTAGTCAGCAGTCTCAGCAATCAATTCAATTGCTTTAGGTTTGAAAAACAGATGGTAACAACTAACCACATGAATATAATGTGCACAAAAATGTGACATTTTACCCCTTCAACATTGATCAATGCCTAGTTGCCTACCCCTCCCAAATCCATTGCCTACTTTTTTTTCTTTTTCTCATCCTTCTCTGTATCTAGACCGAAATTTAGGAGAAATATTTAAGCAATGTTTAAATAACTTACCTTTTAGAATCACACTGAGACTTCAAAATCGACCAATAAGAGTTATTCATCGAAATCGACCATTTACGTTATCCATTTTAACAGAGAACTTTTCATCTCACCAGAAAGTATAACTTTGGATCTCTCACTCAACCAAAAAGCCAAGTCGCCACCAACCACCCAATTACCCAAACCCAAAAAAGGTCCCATCTTGATCCAAAAGCATAAACCTTTAACCAAAAACACATACTCCCCAAAACTATATATAAACCAACCCAACAAGATTAGCCTCCAACATTAGAAAGAAAACAAAAACAGAGGAGAGGGAAAATCAAAGCCAACCTCTCATCTTCTTCCTCTTCTCATCTCCACTCACTCTCTCACTCACTCCTCACCCAAAAAAAACATGGCTTCCTCCCTCTCCCTCCTCTCCCCCCACGCCCTTATCCTCCGCACCCCCAAAACCCTTAACCTGCGCACCCCCTCCCACCGCCGCCCCATGTGCATCAAGGCCCGCACCGTCCCCGCCCTCACCCAAGACGACCTCAAGAAGCTCGCCGCCGACAAGGCCGTCGAGTACGTCAAGTCCGGCATGGTCCTCGGCCTCGGCACCGGCTCCACCGCCGCCTTCGTCGTCTCCAAGCTCGGCGAGCTCATCAAATCCGGCGAGTTGACCGACATCGTCGGAGTCCCGACCTCGAAACGAACCGAGGACCAGGCCAGGAGCCTCGGCATCCCTCTCTCGATCCTCGACGACCACCCGAAAATCGATCTCGCCATCGACGGCGCCGACGAGGTCGACCCCAATCTGGATTTGGTCAAGGGCCGCGGCGGCGCGCTGTTGAGGGAGAAGATGGTGGAGGCGGCGTCGGAGAAGTTCGTGGTGGTCGCCGACGAGACGAAGCTGGTGACGGGGCTGGGAGGGAGCGGGCTGGCAATGCCGGTGGAGGTGGTTCAGTTTTGTTGGAAATATAATCTCGTTAGGCTTCAAGAGCTGTTCAAAGAAGAAGGGGTCGAGGCCAAGCTGAGATTGGAGGGTGACAAGCCATATGTGACCGATAATTACAACTACATTGTGGATTTGTATTTCAAGAGTCCTATTAAAGATGGGCCGGCCGCCGGGAAGGAGATTTCGGTGCTGGAAGGAGTGGTGGAACATGGGTTGTTCTTGAACATGGCGACCGCGGTGATCATTGCCGGGAAGGAGGGAGTGGATGTGCAGACCAAGTGATTGGCTTCTATTTTTTTCCGGGGTTTTTTGGTGGAGGTGAGTGCTGGAACCTCTGATTTGTACTTGTCATATGTTGTGCAACATGTTTATTGGTGTAATGTTAGATATGGATAATTGATAGAGGTTTCGGATTTGGTGCTCTTTGTTCTTTGTAAAGCATCTTGATTTGGATCAGTAGATTAGGGATGATACTAGAGGGGGAAACTTGAAATGTGGAATAATATGATATAACTGGAAATGAATTGCGTTCATGCTTTTTAGTATCTTTGGTTTGTACTCTTATTGAGTAACTGTCAGTCTTGTTTATGGATATATCAGTGGAGGAGAGTGAACTGACATGGTTAAAATGATTTTCTTCATCAACAATAGCACGTATGTATAGAAGGCTCTGCTTTTCTAGTTTGAGCTCGAATTTATGAAATCACATCTGGTTCCAATTAGTAGGTGAAGGCGTGAAGCTTAGGAATTGAGGGGTTGTTTAGTTGTGGACATGGAGAATGTTTGGAGAACTAAGTTCTGTTGAAATATGTCACTGAAAGAAGGTAAAACAGAGGTTAAACAAACAAAGCATTTTGAGTCTCATGAATGAAATGCAATTTGCTTAGTCATGTGATCTCTTTATTTGGGCACTGTAACCAAGTTGAAAGTGACAATAATCGCTAATGAACACCGGTTCATGTTGACCAACCTAGGGTTCAGCGGTTCAGGGTTCTCGTGTATGCCATATGAGATGTGTGGCCATAAATTTGCAAGGGCATATATTAAAGTTAGGATATATTGTCTTAGAAAGCCATCAGATACCTGTAGAAAATCTAATGAAGGGTCGGTGAATTTCTCCGTGAAGTTACTTGAATCTTGTTAGCTAGTATAGTAACTATAGTTTGCTTGAATTTGTCGAGAATAATAGAGGAGGCGAAATGAAAGCCTGTATTCATAACTATCTTTCTACAAAGTTTAGTGGCCAATATATATGACAGTCATCAGCGTATGACTGTTTTTTGACTAATTGATACAAACACAAAATGAAGAACTGGGGAAAGCTCAAGGAATGTTACAACAATGAAATTAACCTAAAGCTAGTATTTCAAACTCATGTATGATGAAACTGGAACAAATGAAAGGCGCAATATCTTGTATGACAGCATTATCCACCTTACTTCCACAGGATCATACCCAGAGACACCATCATTATAGTCACCAAATGGAATTTTCCTGGCATAAACTCGGTAGCTGGAAAACAAGAATAAACGATTAAGCCATCAATATATTGTGAGCCCTTTTAAAGTCCATTGCATAAAGATGTTAACTTTTGAAGCCTCAAAGTCAATTGAGAGCTTTTCTCTGATTCTGTTAGTATAGCGTTGAAATTGAAATTAATTAGTAGAGTAACTACACCAACAGAGATCAAATATGGGTGTTTTTTGGATAGTAATCTCACCTTTATTACTGTCATTCCCGTCAGAAGAGGTGGTTGAATTTGCAACTGTGATTCCAAGGCGTTCACAGTCGGGTTTAAGTGTGCCTGAACAAGAAGATAGAAAACAGAGCTAGCTCCTATTAGTTTCTCCATCTTCAGTTACTTTGTTAATAGTTCTTTTTCCGATGAAAATAGTACTTTAGTTTCTCTTACATTCACTGTAGCATGGGAATACTGTGACGTCGAGAAGATTCGATGCCCCTGAGTTGCATTTACACTCCGGTGTGTACAGATAGGTTGAGTTCTTTACGCATGTACCTTCTCCACACTAAACCCTGTAGCAAGTTATACACAAAGCACAGAATTCAACAAGTTGGGGGATGAAAGACTGAACGAACAGATATGATGACTCTGGTTGGTTTTATGGTACTTACGGTCAAATGCAGATGAGTTGCTTGGAAGTTATGTGTAATCTGGAACTTTAGGGGGTGCTTGGCAATTGCTGTAGTCCAGGGTACCTGAAAAACCATGAAAATGGGCAAAGATGGGTAGAGCTAGCTTTAGAAGCACAGATTTCTACAACAAAAGAGCCAAGTACTTACAGTCAGGGATGACACAAGGGAGAAACTTGAGACAATCATTTCCTTCGGCGGTTCGCTTCCATCCAGTTTCGCACTCACATGTATAGAGTAATGGCTCACTGGAGTTATAATTGTATGTTCCTATTCCACACTCCAGTTCTTTACATATTTCCTCTGTAAATTCAATTTTATTGAATAAGAAGGATATATAAGAAGAAAGAGACACAAGTTTGCATGTATATGTTTTGATTCAGAAGAGGATGAAAATCGGTACTTACTTGCAGCAGTAGGAGATATATCTGGCCAGTCCACAGCAAAAGTAGCCATAGGTAGTAGTAGTACAAGAACCGTAGCTAAAAAGGCCATGGAGTTGGAGAAAGGCATTCTTTTCAGTTTCACTTTGAGGAACAATGAAAGAGTGATTGAATCTGATAGAAACTAGAGAATAAGTGATGGATGCAGTTTCTGTTGTTGTTTATAATGGTACTTACTCCTCTCTCTCTCAATATATATATATATATATATATTTCTTAAACAAAGAATAAGGTTATGTGTAAAAATCAACACGTCTAGGTGTTTTAACCTAGACTGAAATTTGCGAAGCTTTCTATGGAGAAGCTTCTGCTGCCGGGCTGAGTCTTTAGACTGAAAGAAGCGTCCATGCTTCAATAAAGGTGAAGGGCCTGCCGTAGTCATCTGTTCATGTTAAAACATTCAATTGAGACTTCTATTTATTTCAGGATATGGTAATTGTTTATCTATTTATTTATTTCAGGATATGAATAATTGTTAATTAGAGTTTTGGATATGGTGCTCTTTTTCTTAGTAAAACATCTTGATGATCAGTAGCTTAGAAATAGTACTAAACTTGTAAACGTGAAATGTGGAAGAACCTGAAATAACCATAAATGAATCACCTTCGTGCTTTTGGTATCTTAGCTCATACTTTATGGATATCTATATACGGTGTAGGGTGAAGTACATGGCAAGATGATTTTCTCCATCAACTATAGCAGTAAGAGCTCTGCTTTTTCCAGCTTTTAATTTTCAACTCTGAACTAGAATTTAAGAGATTATGTCTATTTTGGATTAGAAGTTGAAGCTTGGGAATTGGGATCTTGTTTCCTTATGCAGAATGAGAATGTTTTGGAGGGAAAAAAAAACTGTTCAAATCTATCAAAGCCTTCTATCTCTGAAACGAGGTAAAACAAGGTCGAGCAGGACTTCCCTTTATCGATATTTTGAGACTCATGGATAAGAAGCAATGTGCATAGTCATCTGAATGTCTTTATGGAGTAGATGTGAAGACCAATCGATTAGTTCTTTCAATTTTGGTGATGGTGAGTTTTGGAATCTCCTCTGTACTTTCTTCTTGTTATGCAATATAGTTAGTGGTGAAATTGTAGCTGCATTTGTGTACTATTAGATCAGTGAGACGGTAAAGTTTGCCATTTGAAGCTCTTATTGTTTGTAAAGCTTCTTGATTTGGATCAGTAGCTTAGGAATAGTACTAATGTTGGAAACTTGAAATGTGAAATAATTGGAAATGAACATGTACCAAAAATAATTGGAAATGAACATGTACCAAAAATAATTGGAAATGAATTGCCTTCATCGATCTTAGGTTTCTTAGCCCACAATTTTGGTATGATTTTTCCGGTTGAATAATTGACGGTTATGTTTGTGGATTTGTGGAGGAGAGCGAACTACTATTGTTAGAGTGATTATCTCCATGAACTATAGCCCTTGCTTTTCCTGAGGATGTCATAAAGCTCTGCTTTTCAATACCATTTCCAACTTTAACTTCTACTCCGAAGTAGCAGTTAAGTGATTACATCTTGTTGGGATTAGAAAGCGAAGTAGTGTGCTTGTGCACATTGAGAAAATAAAAAGTTGTGTTTCTTTTGAAATCTAAGTTTTTATGTCACTAAGAGAAGGTAGCCCTTTCTTCATCAATATTTGGAGCCTCATGAATGACATGCAATCTGCAGTCATCTGAACTCATTGTGTGGATATTGTAACCAAGTTTAAAGTGAAAGTAACAGAAAATGAACCGTTGTTAATTTCATAGTTGAACAACTTAGGGTTTAACAGTTGAGGTTACCGATAGTAACTTTTACTATTTCCTTGAAGTTAATTTGCATCATTAGCTTGCTTTGCTTGAATTCAAAAAGAAGGACAGAGAAGGAAAGCCTGTACTCATATAACACTTTCAAAGTATAGGAAGGAATGTTTATACATATGTATGACTGTCATCGGAGTATGACCGTATATCTACTTATTGATACAAACTGACTTTACACAAAATGAAGAACAGGGGAATAATCAAGGAATGTTACAACAATCAAATTAACCTAAGCATATAAAACTCATGTATGATGAAACTAGAGAAAATGTAAGCCCAATCTCTTGTATGACAGGATCATGAACCCTACAGCATCATACCCACAGACACCATCACTATAGTCATCAACTGGAATTTGCCTGGCATGAAGTCGGTAGCTGGAAAACAAGAACAAACCAGTAAGGTATCAATATATTGTGTGCCTACCATTATTGAATAGAAAAATGTGAACACAAGTACCAAGTCTAATGCTATTTTGCTTCTGTGAAATGCTTAGTATATGATGATGCCTTTTTAAAGTCAATTGCGTAGAGATGTTAAAGTTTTAAAAAGCCTCAAGTCCTTGACCAAGTCTTAATCATTAAATCCCCAGCAACTCTTCAAGAAAATAAACTTTTAGAAACTATTATTTTTAAGGAGATGGGTTTGGCCTGCCTAAACCACATGAAAGACACCAAGAGGTGTTTTTTCGTGTATTATAATTGTTCTTGCTCAGGTTACCCTATCATTATAGTTTTATCTGGGAATGGTACCTTTTTTAATATACGTTGAAATTAAAATTATTTAGAAGACAACCACACAAATAGACATCAAACATTGCTGTTTTCTGGACAGTCAATCTCACCTTTATTACTGTCAGTCGTTCCATTGGTAGAGGTACTAGTCGAATCTGCAACTTTGATTCCAAGGGCAGCACAGTCAGGTTGAAGGGTGCCTGCAGAAGAAGAAAGTAAACAGAGGTAGCTCCTATTAGTTTCTCCATCGTCAATCTTGGTTTGTTCAATATTGTTTTGATGAAAATAGGAGTTTAGTGTCTCTTACATTCTTTGTAGCAGGGGAATACACTGACGTCAAGAAGATTAGAAGCCCCTGAGTTGCATTTACACTCTGGTGCGTATAGATAGGTAGAGTTCTTGTCGCATGAACCTTCTCCACAGTAAACCCAGTGGCAAGCTACACATAAAAGCACAGAGAAATTAACGAGTTGATCGATAAAAGACTGAACAAAACGCGGTTGGTTTTTTTGATTTTGTGTACTTACGATCAAAGGCAGATAAGTTGAGTGGGAATTTTGTGTAATCAGGAACTGGAGGGGGGCTTTGGCAACCGGTGTAGTTCAGTGTGCCTGAAGAACCATGAAAAATGCTTAAAGATAAGAGCTAGCTTTCAGAAGGGAACTAATATCACCTAATCCTCTATTTATCTAAAGAAAAAAGTACTTACAGTTAGGGATGACACAAGGGAGAAACTTGAGATTATCGTTGCCTTCAGCGGTTCGCTTCCATCCTTTGTCGCACTCGCAGGTATAGGCTGATGGCTCACTCGCGTTGAAGCTGCAAGTTCCTTTTCCACACTCAACTCGTTTGCATATTTCATCTGCAAAATGAGATCCAACAAGAATATAGATAAGAAGAAAGAAACTAAATTTTGCAGGTATATGTTTCGGTACAGAAGATCGAGGATGAAGCTCAGTACTTACCGGCAATAGAAGGAGAAATATCCGGCCAGTCCACAGCGTAAGTAGCTATGGGTAGCAGAACAAGAAGAGTAGCTAACAAAGCCATGGATTTAGAGAAAGCCATTTGTTTCGGTCCTAGTTTGAGAGAGAGAGAGAGAGAGAGAGTAATCTGATGGAAGCTAGAGAATAGGCCGGTGGAGGTGGTGGTGTTCAAAATGGTACTTCCTCCTCTATATATATACAAGCTTCGAATGGTTTTGAAGATTTCTTGGTCCCAATTATTCAAAGAAAATAAGAATAGGTATAAAAATCAACACGCGTAGCTTATTAATTAGGAGCTTTAACATACCATATATAACATATAAAAGACTGGAAATTTGAGAAGCTTTCTAGGCAGAAGCTTCTAATGGCGGGCTGAATCTGTAGACTGAAAGAAGCTTCTGCTTAATTAAAAAAACGTGAAGAGGGTATCGTTGCCATCTGCTCAAGTTATAAAATTTGCAAATGGGACCTTTTTTTTTGGGGGCACATCAAGGGTTTGGTAAAGTCAACAATAAGCTACTAGAAGAACAAAGATATCAAATATTCAACAATGAAATTTACGGGGTTGATTGGGTTTAATTAATGCAAAACGAAAAGGATCGGAATTGAATCATATGATGGTATGATTTGTTGAAAAAAGCTCCTCCATCATTCATATGATGAGTGACGTCTGATCTCATCCAAAATTACTATATGACAAGAAAATGTGTGAAAATATATTTTTCAACTTCTTTCTCCTTTCCCAAGTTCCAACGGTATTTTTTTTCTTAGGACATTCTTCAAGGTGTACAAAATTCAAAAGAGAAGACAATCTAGAAGAGGGACACAAGGAAATAGTAGAACCATTCAGCTCCTTCCAAAGTCAACATTTCACCCTCAATATCTATTTGCCGTTTTAAGACTCTTAACTAAACCATGGCCACAAAATAGAAACAGATGGAGAAGAGCAAGAAGCTGAAGGAAGATGTCATTTGCATGCACGTCAATTTCTCAAATAGATAAAGATGTATGCACTTATGTTTCAAGAAAAAGATGTATGCACTTAATGTCCCAAAGAGAATAGGAGTTTCGAATCCCCTCGAGTATGTTGAACGCCCTCAAGTTATGTTCAACACCTTTGGGCCGGGTGATTATCTTTCTAAGAGCCTAAAACATTAATTAGTCAAAGGTCTTTAGAATCAACAATTTTACGAGCACAATCACCTGCACTACTAGAATAATGTCATTAGACATCACCACTATTAAATCGGTCAGGATTGCACCTGATGTTAAAAAACATGTTAACATCAGTTTGTGAAGAAACCGATTTCTGTTGCTATTATGGACATCAGTCACAAAAGAAAACGATGAGAAAAGTTTTGTTCGAAAAATTTGAAAAAACACGGAGGGACTAAGTTTTAAAGTTTGAGAACGCGGGGACTAATATTTCATTTCCCCCCACACTTGGTATTTTTTTCCGCTTTCTCTAAAACTGTCGAACCCTAGCTAATGACTTCATCAGCTCACCTTGTCGACCTATTCACTCTCCAAGCTGAAGTTCATCGAGTCCCCGACCTCCTTCTCCAACCCAAGCCGACTGGAGCCGCCTCCGACCTGACCCCGAGTCCCGACCTCACCCCGTGTTCCCCTGCCTCGCTCTCTGACCTCGAGTCCCCGATTTCGTTCTCCAGACCCCGATCTCGTTCTCCGCCTCCGATCTGACTCAATTCTTCTACACTATTTATCATCATCTGCACTCAGGGACGGAGACACTACAGATCGATTTTGGTTCCACCTTCCAGAGTTGCAGGCTCCAGCAATCGAGCCAGCTCCCCTTTCAGTTCGCCTGAGCCACCTCCACTGCGAGTTTGCATCTCTGCGACTACGTGAAGGATTCAATCCCTGAATCTCAGGTAAACACCGTAAACTGCTGATTATGTTTGATAATTGGGAATGGGTTGTCCAGATTCTTGATTCATGATGTTTGGTGTTTTGGGTGAGGTGTTAAATTGATTACCCAACAGTCCAATACCCAGCTTCTGTCTGTCTGATTGTCGCTGGAAATGAAGAGGCAAAATCTCCACAAGTTAAGTGGTGCTCTGGTGCTGGTGCCATCGTAAATCATCTTCATCATCTTAGGTACCAATTTCTCTTCTTTTTGGTTTTATGAGTTTTGGTTATTTTAGAAATTGGATGTGTTGATAATGTATGAGTTCTGCAACGATTTTGATTGCTTGGAATTGGATGTGTCCAGTTTGAATGATCTGCAATTGGATGTGTTGAGTTTGATATTTGATATTGTGAATCATTAGAGCAGCTTAGAGTAGCCATTTAATTCTATCTGTTGGAGTAGAATTCCTACATATGTAATAGTAAAACAAAATATGAGAACCAAACTATGAACTAGAAACACTTATCTGGACATTCACTCTCTCTATCTACTGTTGAATTTAGGAGACAAATGTACCTAATTAACTTTGATGATTTCCTTACTCTACCCTTGTATTAACTTTCTGGCAGATTTTCTATTTTAAGTGTGTTAATTTGATATTGAGGTTTTTCAATGTTGATATAACTCCGAACTTCCTCAGGATCTATTTTATGATAATCACCAATGTTGATTTTACCTATTTTAATATGCTTTCTTGTTTTCTGGCATCTGTTTGCCTCTTTCCATTTCGATCTGCAACTGTATAAAGATTAAAGAATCTAATCTTTAGTGTATATTTCGGGTACTTCAGAATGACGATGGTGGCTGGGGACTACACATCGAAGGACTTGCAGGGCTTTGGTTCCAGTTTTCTGTGATGGGTAATGCTCGAGCCATTGGTGCGTTTCCGGTGCTTGTGTTAGTCCAGTTCTTTGTTATTGCAGCAGAGGCAAACACTCAGGAATGTAAGTTCTCTTCAATTGTTATGTTCTTTCTCAAAGTGAAGCTAATCAGTTTTCCTTGATGGTACGGCAGCAGACATTGGTTTTTCTTCTTTAGCTTTGTTAATAAGCACCTTTTTGCATCCCCTAGTTGTACAAAGAGCTTTATGTAACTGTTTCTGCTTTACAAGCTTCTTGTAAGTCACTGATTGTGGATTGAAGCTTTAAACATGATTTGAATTTTGGATGCAGATGGTTATATGTAGATTCTTATGGATGAGTGGAATATAAAACCTCCTAGTTGGGTGAGTGCCGATCCTTGTGACGGCTGGGAAGGTATTAAGTGCACCAATTCACGCAACACTGCCTTGTAAGTTCTTGGTCTTCACCTTTTTAGTGCTCCTGGAAGTTGCTTGCTTCATATTTTATGAGGATATTACCGGAAAAATCTTAAAAACAGAATGCTGCTTTGGCATGGTAAGTTGCACTAGCCAAATTTTATGGAATATAGTGTTTTTCTGCAGTGAGATGAGAATGGCTATAGTTCTTTTCAATGTTATTTTTCAAGGTACACAGAAATCTATTGATAAATGTATCAGGATTTAGGATGCAGAATCATGACTAATAGTAATTATCTTTTCCTCAGGTTCTCGGTTTACGAACTTTGTGGGAATACTTAGCCAAGGACTAAGAATAGCTCCTCCTGAAGCTCCAGCTACTGGTTATATGGTTTGTTTTCTTTGTCTATGTATATATCTGTATTCATGAGCTCAAGAAGGCCACAGTGAGCTCATTTGCATCCCCCCTTATCCTTTCTTTTTCTTCTATCCTTTTTCATGTGTGTTTTGATCATTTTGATATTCTGTATATATATTGACATCATGTGTCAACTAATTTTAACTCCCGTAAAAGTTTTCAATTTGACCTATGTAAAAAAACAATATACTGGATTCATCAGACTTATTATTTCTTACAACTTTTTCCCACTTAACTTATCTTTATGCATTCTACTGTCATTCAGTATATGGATAAACCTCCTAAGGGAAAGCACTCTACGAAGGGACTTGGCAAGAAAAAACCTGAGTCGGACTATGTTAATGGAGAGATGATGTCACTGTGCCCTGCGGCAAACCAGTGGATTCACATGTCAGGGCCTCTGAGCTGATGTATAATGAGTATATTGTTTATGATACAGCTCAAGTAAGTTATGAACTCTGTTCTTGTTTTTTTATCTTCTATATGGGATAGTGGCAGTTTCTTACACTAAACTTTACGTGTTTATAAGATTTTGATTTAAATTAATTCTTTACTAGTAATACTAGAAGTGGCAGCTACATTAACTGGATATCAGTGTAAGATTGTGTACACTTCGGGTTCTAATTCTTAGAGCCGCTCTAAATAATTGGATATCAACCTTTGCCTAGTGTTGGTACACTACTAATTTTAGAAGTTGTTCTCTGAACAGGTTAAGATGCAATTTCTATTGAAGGTGAAGTCCACTTGAGGTTAGTTCCAGTTCTAGCAGGACCAATTAAAGTAGCTGGGGTCAGTATTTACTGATTTATTATAAAAGTTGTAGAAAGGCCTTGATTTTCCGGTCTTCATTCATCAGGAGGTTTCCTTTAAATAGTTTTTTTTTTTTTGGTACTCATTCCTTTAGCTTCTGTTATAATCCGACTGACACAATACAACATAAGTGATACTCCTTAACTTGGTTACTGGGAAGAGTTTAACTTCACGTGGCAAATATTTATTATCTGGGTAACCATGTTGTTTTGACAACATGCACCAATCTATGGTTTTAACTGACAAGCACTAACATATATTAATTGAATATAACCTATGATCTGCAGATTAAGTATCACTCTCCTGAAGAGGAAATAACCTTTGGTCCTCCTGCTTGTTGGTTATGGGACTATTTAAGAAGAAGTGGAGCTTCTGGGTTTCTGCTACCCCTTTCTGGTGGAGCAGATAGCTCGTCTGTGGCTGCCATAGTTGGCTGCATGTGTCAGCTTGTGGTAAAAGGTTAGTTTTTCTAAACTATCCTATTTACCATTTGTTTCATTTATTTTTGTGCCATTGACTTGTGGGCTGCATGATGCATGGATTGTAACCATATGTGAAACGTAGAATACGTTGATCATTAGCCTTGCATGCTCACTCGTGATAGAGTTTACATATTTCATATTAGAACCATACCATTTTCAAGTAAACCTGAGCAAGCTTTTTGCATATAGTCTAAAACAAGCGTCTCACGTTTAGGATAGTGAACATAGAGGTATTGGGAAAGTTAACAAGGATTCTCCTGCAGATTAATTCTCATAATATGATATAAAGTAGGGGTCATCATGGGCCGGGCTAGGGCCGGCCCTACCCTAAATTTTAGGGCTTAGGGTCGGGTCGGGCCGGGCCTAGTCAAAGTCAACAAAATTTAGGGCCGGGTAGGGTCGGGCCGGGGCTTAAATATGCTAACCCTTACCCGCCCGAAAAGCCCAATCTGTTAGGGCCGAAAGGGCCAGATCGGGCCAGCCCTCAAATAGGGCCGAAATGGGCCAAAAAGGGCCTTATTTTGTTTAACAAAAAAAAAAAACATTATTTTTTTCTTCTCAAAATATGGCTTAATGGTATGTATTGGTGATAAAAGACTCATTGTTTTTTATTGAACATATTTTATATTCATATAATACTTGTAACTTATAACATTTATTAATATTACTTAAGGTGGTTATATTCAATTAACTATCTATATAAATCTCCCAATATTAATTGTTGTGTAACAAAGAAAATAGAAAATAAAGAAAACAAAACTTATGAAATCAATTACAAAGAAAGAGATAAATTGCATATTATAGAAAAAAGAAAAACGTAATTAAAAAATAGAAAAAATATAAAAAAAATTATGGCTTATTCGGGCGGGCCAAAAATTTCGAAATGGAAATTGATCAATCTGACAATGCTCATGGAGGGTAACAAGCCTAATAAATTAGTTATACTACATTACAAGGCATATAAGGATTATGTGCGATCCAAAAATTTTGAAATGAAAATCGACCAATCTGAAAATCCTCATATGTTTATACAACATTGATAGGTATTGTGTAAAGAAATTAGGCCGATCTGCCGTGAATAAGGCATCCAACGTAGCGGTCAACGCTTTGCACAAGCAAACTTCCCTAAGGGGAGCGGCACCATGCGCGGACAAACGTTGCAGAATTTTGACATCCGTAAGTAGACCCCCTACCCATGAGAGTGTGGGAGCTGAAAGATCGAAAAAAGTGAATTGCCAAGGACCGGTTAAGAGCATATTTGTTTTATGTTCTATTTAGGGTATTGAGTTGACCGGGTAGATCGAGGTCCAACCGAAGGCGGAAATTGCTGAAATTTCTACCACTAACATATATTCATATGAAAACAACATCCAGCGGTTCATTTTAAAAAATTCCATTTCGTCCCCCATTTTCCTCATGAAGGGTAACAAGCCTAATAAATTAGCTATACTACATTACAAGGCATATAAGGATTATGTGCGATCCAAAAATTTTGAAATGAAAATCGACCAATCTGAAAATTCTCATATGTTTATACAACATTGATAGGTATTGTGTAAAGAAATTAGGCCGATCTGCCGTGAATAAGGCGTCAAACGTAGCGGTCAACGGTTTGCACAAGCAAACTTCCCTACGGGGAGCGGCACGATGCGCGGACAAACGTTGCGGAATTTTGACATCCGTAAGTAGACCCCCTACCCATGAGAGTGTGGGAGCTGAAAGATCGAAAAAAGTGAATTTCCAAGGACCGGTTAAGAGCATATTTGTTTCATGTTCTATTTAGGGTATTGAGTTGACCGGGTAGATCGAGGTCCAACCGAAGGCGGAAATTGCTGAAATTTCTACCACTAACATATATTCATATGAAAACAACATCCAGCGGTTCATTTTAAAAAATTCCATTTCATCCCCCATTTTGCTCATGGAGGGTAACCTCAATCATTTAAATGCAATGTATAAGTTATACAACTTTAGGAGGCAAATTGGTATAGACCAACATATTTGTAATTAAATTTGAAATTTTTATCTTATATCTACGCACATCCATTGATGAAATATTTAAAAATGTGATGTAAAAAAATTAGCACGTTTTGCGGTTGTCACGCCATCGGTCAACCAAGAAAACATACAAGTGAATATAGTTGACCAATCTGATCGGGTTCGAAACTATGGTGAAATTGACTAAATTTTTAACCACACGCATAATTTATTGTAATAATCACATCCAACGGTTGATTTTCTCATTTTCTTTGAATTGATAGAGGTTGCTCTTTGGAGTATATGATATATAAATATAGATTTATAAAAAAATTAGTGTCCATTCTCTTCGGAGTGTATGATATAAAAATTAGATTTACATAAATTAATTGGGTTCAAATGTTCAATCTAATACCCATTCTCTAAAATAACATATTTCTTATTTCTTTTTATGTAAATATGTAATATAGAAAAATAATAAAAATAATATATAAATTTTAGGGTAGGGCCGGGCCGGGCTTGGCCCTAACGGGCTCAAACGGGCCGGGCCGTAGGGTAGGGCCGGGCTTCATTTGCATGACCCTTACCCTACCCTATTTGAGAAAGGGTAGGGCCGGCCCGCCCTAATGTAAGGGTCGGGTAGGGCTTCGGCCCTACGGGCCGGGCGGGCTTAGGGCGGGTTTAGGGCCTAAGGGCTAAATGATAAGGCCTAATATAAAGTAACTCAGTAACTTGGTTTTACTACAGCTCCGACTCGACAAAATCACGGGCAAAGGTTCTAGCAGATGAAATTGGCGCATGGCATCTTGATATCAGTATAGATGGTGTTATTTCTGCACTTCTGACGCTGTTTCAAGCAGTGACAGGAAAACGACCACGATATAAGGTAAAAGTTATCTACCTTCAACCTCTTTTCCTCCTTGTGTGGCTCTATTGGGATCAGGATTTGACCATAAGCAATAATGCTATACATGATTCATCAATGTGGTTTTTGGTTGACAGATAGATGGAGGATCTAATGCTGAGAACTTAGGTTTGCAAAACATTCAAGCACGAATCCGAATGGTGCTGGCTTTTATGTTTGCATCACTTCTACCTTGGGTTCATAACAAACCTGGGTTTTATCTTGTTCTGGGTAGTTCCAATGTGGATGAAGGATCGGAGAGGGTATACCCAACAACAACTTGACGAGGTCCGCATTGAAGTAGCCGACTACTTACAGACTCTGCTGTAGGTTCTGACCAGTTTCTTGATTTTGAGTTAGGCTAGCTTTTAATTAACTTTTTTGTAGCAATTATGAACAAACATGAATACTAATTGCTAGGCTAGCCTTGTAGTAGGTGAATTGTGGTTTTATTTTGCCCATTTTGTAAACTGTTAAGGATGATGATTTCAGATATAATACTCCAATATTCAAATCACTCTTGTCAACTATTGAAATTGCAATTTATAACAGCAGCTACATATTTTGTGGACATCATCCTCTTTATAGAATGTGATGTCTAGATATAAAGTTGAAATCAATTTTAACCATAAAAACTGATGTCTAGTAATACAGATACATCAGTTCCAAAATGAAAATCGATGTTACTGAAATATACAAACATCGATTTTTTGTCGAAAACGATATGTTACTGAGTACCAGACATCAGTTCCAAAATGGAAATCGATGTTACTGAAATATACAGACATCGATTTTTTGTCGAAAACGATATGTTACTGAGTACCAGACATCAGTTCCAAAATGGAAATCGATGTTACTAAAATATACAGACATCGATTTTTTATCGAAAACGATATGTTACTGAGTACCAGACATCAGTTCCAAAATGGGAACTGATGTCTGTAACAGTATCAGTCATCGGTTCTTAAATCAATAACGATGTTAAAACGCAAACTTGTGTTATGTAATCTATATTTCTTTAAGCATTAAATACAATAAAATGTGGGTTTAACAATAGTAAAACGTGTAAGTTTGTTATCATTTAAACCTATTTACATCGATTTATAATTAGGAACCGATGTCTACACGAATACTAGACATCGGCTAAAAACCGATGTCTGCATTTTCCGTATCTTTCTCATCACCCACAAAGACATCGGTCGGGTTTTTGTTTCTCATCGGTTTTTGGCCGATGTCTGGGGCCATAATTCTAGTAGTGCTGTATCTGAAAATGGAGAGGGCACATCCTCTTCTTCTTGACATGCATATTGGCTTCTACATAAACTATATATTAAAATTAGAGTACCTATTCATTTATCAACAAAGTGTATTAATTTGAAGGAGTTTAGTTGCATGAACCTTGCAGAACATGCATATATAAATTATAGTTTGTTTGTTTAAGAAGTGTTTGACTCCAAAACCAGTCTGGTTGCAAACAGTCTCTTTTGCTGATGTGATTGCGCAGGCGTGCCAGCACCGTGGGGTGCAGTCGTCGGGAGATCCCTTAACCTGACTTCTGAATCAAACGTTGTGGACGAGGAGAGCACCAACCTCGTCACAAGATTCTTTTCTCTGCCTTTCGGAAAATGACTTCTTGCCTTACGGATAAGAGATTTAGTTGTGATATCTTTGCGTTCACCGAATCGATACTTAGTGTTGTAGACTAAGCAGAGCAATCACTGGGAAGTCTGGAGAAAGCACGGGTTTGCTAAAGCGTGACTTTAGCTTCGCTGGGTTGCGAGGGCGTTACCCTTGTTTCGCTGGTCGAGATAGTCTCGGTGGCAGTGGTACTGGCAGTCAGCTCTGGGGAGACTAGGACTGGAAGTACGGTCGCCGGGTTGGTTTGGTGGCACTGACAGTCAGCTCCTGAGGAGATTGGGACTGGAGTGTGGTCACCAGTAAGAAAGGTTGCTCCGGGGAGACTTGGATAATCGTAGAGATTAATTGGTCGATTGGCTGTGTTTTGTTGTATCGCTTTAGCCTCTATATATAGGCTGCTCGCTGCAGATTCTCCTTCCAAATAGGAATCCAATACTATATTTTAGGCCCACAGTTATTGGCCTTGATTCAAATCAAAACTCTTAATAGTCTTGATACCAGATTTGTCTATGTACGTGGTTAGAATATAGACAAAGATTAATTGCCTCTTGGAGAACAACTTCTAGATGTGCACGGATTGCATGTATATATTGTTTGTTAATTGCAATTAAAGGTGATTGCAACTTACTCAAACTGCTCCACGTCCATGAATCCTTAATTGCATGGAACCTTGGTTAATGGCCTACCATATATAGGACTTAATTGCATGAGTACTCTTGAATATAGGTAGAGAAGGACTGCACGTTGCCATGTTGAATTGCATGGGGAACCTTCCTTAATTGAACCATGCATGAGCCACCATACATACATCATATATATATTCCTCTTTGACCACCATCAAGCATGATTGCATGCTTCCATATATTGCCATTACACATTAATTGCATGGGAAACTTGACTACCCGCATGAGCCATGTTATTGTTCTCTCTTGCATAATCTTAGTAATCAAGCAAACAAATCACCATTAATTATCAAATATTTGATAATTACTAGTAAATCAATAAGATCACGATTTGTCTTAAGATTACTTGATCTTCAAGTAGGCTTTAATTAACATCAAAATAATATATTTCGAACTTGTCGAAAATATATCGCTTGAGCCACGGATATTTGCCCGGTTTCTCCGAGTCCCCCTTATCAGGAAAAAATGTTAATTTTGAGTTCAAACATGCAAGAAGGTTGGCCAATGCTGAGAACAGTTAGTTCTCCCCGGCCGTCAACGAAGATATTTAATCTCCATTATTAGATCACACCAGAAGAAAACAACGAGAAAATGATATTGAAAGTCAACTGCGTACACATAATTGATTTGCGCGCTCATCATCAGAACTAATGTTTTGATGTTCATGACATATGAGTCATGTTACTTATCTATACAGACGACGTACAAATGCATTATTAATCACATTTGGGAGTGTATATACTAATTTCAATTGTGTCTCCTCCATTAAGATCTTCAATCAAACTCAACTCGGAGTCTTTAATTTTTTTTAAGAGCTTAATTAGGTAGTAATCTTGGATTGATTTATGCACTAGTACTGTTAATTTGGAGTGCTAGCGACAGGCCGGTGTCCGTACGTAGGTTCAAGAGTACACAAATCAGTTTGTGGGACGATGACTGTGGTAATATTGCTACACAATGGTCGCCGGAGGCCTTAATCAAGGCAATAATCTTGTAAAGACGCGCAAGGCAGGAAGCCCTAGGATGTACTTGTGGAGTTGTGGTGCAACGGAACTCGTGTGGCTCACTATTGGCTTAAACTGTCTAAATATATAATCAAACAAGTACTCTATGATCTTGACAATGATGCTCACCTGATTAGTAACTGATCATAAAAATTATATTCAATTACCGTTTGATGTAAATTTAAAGGTAGAAAATAAAACTCAACTTAAAAATAATTATTTCAACCGTTGGATATACATCCAAGAGTAGTTGAGCAAGATATTACCAGGTAAACATTTGATGATCTTGATTGATCAATCACAGAACCTCATTAGCCTTTGTGTACAATGAAATGATATTTAGACTCTTTCGGGTGGGGAATTATTATTAACTTCTAAATTTGACTAATCTGCTTTTTTTTTTTTTTTTTGAGAAGAATGAAGGGATTGCATTTATAAGCAATTAGATAGTTACAACATATATAAATACATTGGACTCACCATTGTCGTTTTTTTTTTTTTTTTTATAAATTAAATAGAGGACTCACATTGGACTCACCATTGTCGTTAATCCTCTACCCAAAAATTGGAATGCAGGAAACAAAAACGCGATCCTGCTAACAAAATATGCGCTGCCTGAATACATTTCTTGTTCATACCATGTACAGATGGTGGTCACCGACACCACATGCTCGGAGAACCCACGGGACCAATACAACGGCCGAACCAAATCAAACAATGGCTTGGTTCACACACAGCCAAAAAATTCAGAAGAGGAACCTACTTTCCCACATCCAGGGCCGGCCTTGCTGCTAGGCAGCATTGGCGACCGCACAGGGCACAACAAAGAGGGGGGCACCAGATTTTTTTTTTTTTTTTAAAATATATATATATATATATATATATATATATATATATATATGTGTAATTATATATAAAAATAAGTAAGGAATGTTAAAAAAAAAAAATTGCAGATTTCTAGACGCAATTATTTCTGCGTCTTTTCTTCTTTCTTCATCCAATTGCACTCACGATGTCATTATTGTAGCGTCTCTTACTCTCTCTCAAACCTTTTTTTTTTTTTTTTTTGAAAGGGTTTGGAACCCAGCCTAACTGGGAGGCTCAGCCCCACGCCCGGTTTATTTATTGAAATTTAAAAATCGTTGGGAGGGACAAATACCCAAATCCCGAGCATACAAAACATCTCAATATAGAGCAAAATACAATGTGGAACTCCAGAAAAGAGCCCAAGAAAACCAAGATTAAGAAAACCTATAACGAGGACAAAAAGATAGATCTTGACCAAAAGAGGAGTACAGAAACAGTGGTAACAGTTCCCACCAAACATAGTTATTTGAACTGGCACCATAGTTAGCTAACTTGTCTGCTACTGAGTTACCTTCCCTGAAGATGTGGGAGATGTGAACATTCATTTGACGGGTTGTTTGCAAGCAGTTACCCCAAATTGTACGAAGATGCCAAGGAACAGACAAGGGATCCTTGAAGTACTTTAACAGAAGCAAAGAATCCACTTCTAACCACAGATTGTGCCACCCATTTGTCCAAGCTAAGCGCACTGCCTCAATGACAGCTAACATCTCTGCGTCTAGAGCACTAGGCACTGCAACCCTGGCAGAAAAGGCTCCTAGAAATTCTGCCTCACTAGTACGGAAAATCCCACCATAACCTGCAAGAGAAGGCCCATGGAAAGATCCATCTGTGTTTACTTTCACCCAATGAATAGGAGGGGGGTGCCATAACACTTGCACAATTCTAGGGGCTGCAGGGCGTAAAGGAGAAAGACCCAGAAGCACAAAAATTGGCAGAGACTGGGGGTTAGAAGAAGGGGTAAAAACCAGAGACGCTGATTCCTTAAAAGACAAGATCAACCTCTGTTTAAAATTCACCTCATTAAAGTCACCTCCATCATGCTTTAATCTGTTACGCTCCATCCAAAAACTCCAAAGGATATTGCAAAAAGAAATATACCAAAGAAGCTTGGAGGAAATAGAGAGGCTAGAAACGAAGTTGTCTTCTAGCAGGTCAACTAATGACATACCTGGATCAAAGCGAAGTCTGAAAAGAGATACCACCCAATGCCAGATCGAGAGAGAAGCCTCACATGTAACAAAGAGATGACTTGTGCTTTCAGACTTAGATTTGCACAATTGGCACCGTGAACATAGGACTGATCCTCTTCGTTGGATTAAGTCATCTGTAGGAATTCGATTCAACAAAACCTTCCAAGTCACTAAACTTTTCCGAGGTTGGATGGCACCATGCCATATTGTGCTCCTCCATCTTACCCTTGGCCGCGTGTCAGCAAGGAAACTGTAGGCAGATTGAGCAGTGAGTACACCAGATCGCTCCAAAGCCCATACCGGCTGATCCGGGACGTCAATGGTAGGTAATGGAACAGAGTAAATAGCTTCAGCTGCTTGCTGATGTACTAGCTGGAAACTCCAAGGAATTCTCCATTCATTATTATGAATAAAAGTACAAACCTTGTCATCAAGGAATGGAAGGAAATCGGGGGTGCAATGAAAAGAATGCACAAGTGCTTCACCCAACCAATTATCCTTCCAGAATCGAATCAATCTGCCATCCCCAACAACCCATTGAAGATTAGTATGAAACTGTGGCCAAAGCTTTTTGAGCCCCAACCAAATCGACGATTTCTTATAGTAGCTAGAAGGAAGCAAACCAGGGGTTAAGAAACGATCATGGAGCAGAATCGCCGAAGGAGTAATTCTTGTGACTACATCCCAGCAACGTTTCAAGAGCAATGACTTATTGAGTGTGAAAAGGTCTTTCAAACCTAGACCACCTTGATCTTTGGGGGTGCAACAATTCTTCCAGGCTACAAGTGCACAGCCGTCTTTCATAGGATCACCATTCCAGAAAAAGTTACGAACCCACCTTTGGACTTTCTTCAGAAGTTCATAAGGCCATTCATAAACCTGGAAGCTGTAAATTAACTGGCTATGAATAACAGAACTAATTAATTGCAGCCTACCTGCCTGTGAAAGTAATCTGCCCTTCCAGGAACTGAGCTTGCTCTTCACTTTGTCCGCAATGGGTAGAAGAAAAACTGATTTAGGCCTCCCCACAAAAATGGGAACACCCAAATAAGTAAAAGGGAAATTGCTAACATTGACATCCAGAATATTCTTTATTCTCACATGCCTTTGAACTGCAAACTTGCCAAGAAAAAGCTGTGATTTTGCTTTGTTTACATTCTGACCCGAATTTAATGCATATTCATCCATGAATGACATCAAGTTTCTGAGGTGCTTGTAACGACCTTGAAGAAAAACCATAACATCATCCGCAAACAAAACATGTGAAGGAGGCGTTACATAACCTGGAGCTTTAATGCACCGGATCTTTTTTTCTATTAACCAAAGAGGTGATACCCCTACTTAGAACTTCCTCTGCAATACAGAAGAGCAGTGGTGACAAGGGGTCACCTTGGCGCACACCCCTGGAGCAAGTAAAATACCCACAAGCTTTGCCATTCACATTTATTGAAAGATAGGCAGATTGCAAAATGCTATTAACATACCTGACAAAAGTTGAGCAGAAGCCAAAAGCGGCAAGAACCCGTAAGAGAAAATCCCAATTCAACGTATCAAAAGCCTTTCTGATATCAAACTTTATAGCAATATTGCCATATTTGCAGTTCCCATCAAGGAGGTTTATACATTCTGAGGTTTGGGTAATAGGATCAATGACGGTACGACCTGGGATAAAAGCGCTTTGATTAGGAGACACGATTCGTGCTGCAATGCGACCAAGATTGTCCGCTATAATTTTCGTAATAATTTTGAACCCAAAGTTAGCAAGCGCAATGGGCCTATAATCAGAAATTGTCTCAGACTCCTGTTGCTTAGGGATGAGTGTAATGACGTTGGAGTTGAAGTGTGGCATAATGTGACCATTTTCAAAGAATGTTTGAACCATCAAAACAACCTCAGGACCAACCACAGACCAGCAAGATTGAAAGAAACTCCCATTAAAACCATCAGGACCTGGGGCACTAAAGCTATCCATACCCATCACAGTATCATGTATCTCCTGAGACGACGGGATTGCAAGAAGCACACTGTTCTCTTCCTCAGTAACCAAGCATGGGATAATACGTTCCACTAGTCCAGTGTTCAGAATATGCGGATCCCTTGTGAAGGCTTTTTCAAAATGTTGCACTGCATGAGCTTCAATAGCAGCCATATCATTAATAATCACCTGGTTATCCTTCAGAGAACAAATAGATTTATTTATACGCCGCAGCTTGACCATGTTATGCAAAAAAGCTGTATTTCTGTCACTATCCTTTAACCATCTCAATCTTGATTGATCCCTAAGGAACGTTTCCTGAATGGAAAGATCAGCCAAGAACTTTGAATGCGCGGCTTCTTCACGTGCAAACCTTTCCTCAGAGGGACCCAAAAAAGAAATCTCAGATTGCACTGCATCAAGAAGAGCCGTTGAATCTTTAACCCTAATATGAACATCCCCAATAGTAGCTTTGCTCCATTGTTTGAGCATCATCTTCAGAGCCCTAAGCTTCGAAGCTAGAACAAACTGAGGACAACCAGAAAATTGAAGCGTGGCCCAGAAATCACTGACCAAGGAAAGGAAACCGGGCTGCTGCGTCCAGAGACTTTGAAACCGGAATGGCGGCTTAAAAACTTGCCCAAGCCTAGAGCATGTAAGAAGGATAGGACAATGATCAGAGGTGGCTTTGGTAAGTGTGCAGCATTCCATCGTAGCCCAAGATTCCAGCCAATCCAGATTCCCAAGTGCTCTATCCAAGCGAACCTCTATACTTCGATTTGTCCAGGTGAAGGCCACCCCTTTGATAGGGATGTCAAGGAGGCCACAGTCTGAGCACATTTGTTGAAAATCCTGACAAGAGGTTGCATTAGGAGAGTTACCACCTCGCTTCTCATGAGCCCCAAAAACACAATTAAAGTCACCAAAAACCACCCAAGGACCCTGAACATGTTGCGTGCAGATGGTTACAAGATCAGACCATAGCTGTCGTCTCCCAATCACAGTAGTTTTAGCATAGACTGCAGTGAATAAACTATAAATTCCATCATGAGTGCAGGAGACCGTAACTTGTTGTATGCCAACTGAAATGACCTGCAACCTGAGAGCTTCATGACAGAAAACCCAGAGGTTTGGGTCTGAAGAACCTCTATCATTAGTAGTAACTAGGCGTAAGCCCAGAGATGTCCAGAAAACCAACGGAACTGAATCAACTAAAACAAACGGTTCAGATATACAAACAATCAATGGTTTGTGTGAACGTACCATATTAGCAAAAGCCCGCTGTGTATCGTCATTAGCGAAACCGCGGGCGTTCCAAAAAAGAACTTTCATTAAAAAAGTTTATGCTTGGCCCCCTTTTGCAGGACCGGTTTCTTGGTACCAGGCTTGAGCTTTGCTTTGGCCTTGTCAGACAGCTTGGCAATTTGCTTTGGCCTTGTCAAACCTTGAAATCAAGCAAATTCTCTTTAAATTGGTTTCAATGGTTATTCAATCCTTCAACTCTATGCTTATGTTCTTCTACGGTATTCATATGAATTATTTGGGTTTCCATCGATGTAGGCTGAGGTACAAATCAAAAATACATATTGGGTGTTTTTCAATTTTGATTTTGGGTTACTTGATTTTTGGGTTCTGTTGATTGCTAATTCGTTTTCAATTTTCAATATTAGGTGCAATTGGAAGTTGGAGTTCCAAGTCAATCTCGAGCAGAAAAGGAAAAACAAGAAGGAACAAAGTTGATTCCACGTATTTATTGTTCTATGCTCAAGTATTTACATTCAAAGTTTAGTAGACTTATATTTGGCTTCTCTTTAGAGATCTCAATTATTGAAGACTTATTTTTTTCATTTCATTTTATTGATGTATATATATTTTTCGCCCAGGGCCTTGAAAAACTTAGGATCGGCCCTGCCCACATCGAAGACAGCAGGCCAACAAGTCCCTAGAAGCAATATAAAAAGGCTCACATATGGCCAAACCAGGTAAGTCCAAACTCTGCCTTTTCCTGTACTGTAACCTTGTCAACATCGTCAACCGATACTGACTTAGGCATCGAAGAGCCAGAGATCTCCCCTGACCTTTTCTTTGACTTGTGAACAGATAGTAAGACATCGGCAACCAGGAGATCTCGGCGTGTTCAGGAACACTACTGACTGTCGATACCCCAAAATATTTAAAATATTTAGGATTAAATACTTGTTACTCCTCAAACTTTTCCCTTAAAAACAATTTAGTCCCTCGCATTTTAAATTAAACTGCATAGTCCTTATTCTTTCTAATTCTCACACAATAGGTCCAAAATGCCTATTATACCCCTCACTTTCACTTTTTTTTTCCCTCTTTTTTCTAATTTCTCTCTCTTTTTTTATATTTATTTTTCTGCTTCTCTCTCTCTCTTCTCTTCTCTCTGCGCACAACGCAAGGCAAAAGCAAAATGGGGCAGGGAAGCTCCAAATAAGACACTGGTGTTTCTTCAGCTTCAGAGTCGTCCTCCAAAGTAAGAGGATGTGGAGGAGGAGGAAGCTCCAAAATATTGAAGGAAGCAAATTGAAACAAATCAAGCACAAGAGCTGCCCTTTTCTTAGCTCATTGCAACACAAAAATCCTAGATACAATTTACCTTCAAAACCAGCAACAAACCACCAAACAACAAATCTGACTTTCTTTCCTGTAGCTCTAAACCCCAAAACAGAAGACACCCAAAATCCAATTCAGAAAACAGAGAACAACCCAACCAAATTGGAGGAACATATGGCGAATTTTGGAGCGGGAGGCGCGGAGGCGGTGATCGAGCTGCTGCTTGAGGTCGTTGAAGAGGTGGCTCGTGTCGTCGAAGTTGTGGGAGTTGGGAGAAGGGAAAAGGTTGTCATGGTGGTCGAATTGGAGGAACATGTCCCAGGCGTGACTGCACTGGGATTGGTTGAGGCTGGAGTCATGTTCGAAAACGTCGAGCAGTTGATGAAGAGGGGTGTAAAGGTGAGGTGCTCGATAGACGCTGCGGTGGAGGAGCAGACAGAGATGGGCAGCGTCCTCGCTGTGGCGGAAGTGGTCGGAGACGAGAAGAGTGAGGGAGTTGGACTCGGCGTGGCGTCATTAACGAGAGAGAGAGAGAGAGAGAGGCAAAAAAAAAAAAGGATTAAAAAAAAAATAATAATAATAAAAAAGAGGAAGTAAGGGTATAACAGTCATTTTGGGCATGTTGTGGACCTGTTGTGTGAGAATTAGAGAAAATAAGGAATATTCAATTTAATTTAAAAGGTGGGGGGCTAAACTGTTTTTAAGGGAAAAGTTTGAGGAGTAACAAGTATTTAATTCAAATATTTATTAAGGGGTTATATGTACATATAACTGTAGAGAAGAAGCAAAAAAAAAGGTCATCGCTTCTTGTCTCACTACACCTCCGCCATCAGAATAAATGCACACCACATAAGCATTAACCACCACCTGAGCAGCCAACATTGACATGTTATTCGGTGATGTCAAGTCATTCTGCATGGTTTTGCTGAGGTCTATTGAGTGAAGGTCATCGTTTCTTGTCTCACTACACCTCCGCCATCAGAATAAATGCACACCACATAAGCATTAACCACCACCTAAGCAGCCAACATTGACATGTTATTCAGTGATGTCAAGTCATTCTGCATGGTTTTGCTGAGGTCTATTGAGTGATTTGATAAAAATGGAGTAGCTGCTTGTGAATCACAGTCCATTCATTGAGAAATCCAGCATGGAAACATAGGGATTGCCCAGCAACGATGTTCAGAAGGCACAACCTTTGGTGCTACTCTATTACCAAGTCTCCCACCTTTCATAATACGTACGCCAACAACATGTAAATGAATCATTCCATTGCAGGAAATCAGGAATCTAGAGCCGGACCTGACATGAGACTCGTGAGTCAGCCGTCTCAGGTCCAATGTCTCGTCGGATCTAATTTTTTTTCAAAAGGGTATTTCAAAAAATTATTAAGTAAATAAAATGTATGTTTTTTTCCTAAACAATAAGATTGGTTTAGTTGGCAAGTTGCATTCATGGTTTGATTCTCCTTTCAATTGTGTATTTATTTTTCTTTTCAGTTTTTTTTTTTGGTAATTTTTTTTTCTTTTCTTTTCTATAAAAAATGTAAGCCCATTTTTATTTTTCGCCTCAAGCCTCAAAATCTCAAGTCCGGGCGTGCAGGAACCAACCACGTCAACGAAGCCGTGCACCCCACAAAACAACCAGACACATCTCCCACAAATCTCTTTGATAAATATACTCCATGGTTCTGACGCCAAAGTGCAGCACCAACAATTGAACCATTAGCGTCCGAAACTTACGCACTATGACTCCAACAATCTCTCAACCAGATACACCACAAGTGATTTCCAAACCACTTAGATAGCTACTAAATCATGAGCAATTGACACAGATACACCTGACATAACATTAATAAAAAGAAGACTCGGCAACAGTTGCTAGCTAGGACCTCAATCCCAGTATTTCAAAAGCCATATGACTTTACCAAAAGTGACTCATAGATTCTATGCATGCCCAGAGTACTAACGGTTCAACACAAACAAACAGAACCCAGCTGAAAAGTGAAAATCGGGTGAAGTGTTCGAGAGGAAATCGGGTTTTATGTTTGGGTGGAAATGAGGGAAATTCGAGGAGTGAAAACTGGACACAGAGCCGGAATTAGAATTGGGGATGAAGGTAAAATAGGGTGAGGAGAAGAAAAGTATGATATGGGCCTCTAAAAATGCACGGAGAAATCCATTATTGATGGGCCTAGTCCACAAATATTACTCAAAAAGAGGTTAGGACAACTATCATTGACCAGATGCTAAAATGAGCAATTGCCGTTGCGATCCAAGCTTTACTGTTGAAAATGCTCTTAACGAGTTACTAACGACCAAAGCTTTACTGGACTGGCCTGTATCAGCTCACAAAGCCCAATCCAATCCACTCATTCTCATTCACAAAAAACAGTCCAACCTTCCTCTTCTCTCTCCATTTTCTTTTCCTAGTCGATAGGACTGAATTTGTCAAAGAACTTAGGGTTTCCACTCAGCACAATCCCAATGTGTTTGGATGAACGAAGATGGCAGGAGTCAGACCCGGACTGCTTAACCAACGTTTTGGAAGGGTCGGAATAGAGTCGCTGCTTTTGGCTTTCCCTTTTGTATGCAAGTCCTGGTATATAACAAGTCTTAACCCTATATGCCGGCAATCTCTGCATTTTTCAAAACTTGACCCTTTTCCTTTGTTCATTGATGATTTTAATGTTGAACAACCTGAACCTCGGAGGTTTGGCCTTTTTCAAAACTTGACCCTTTTCCTTTGTCCATTGATCGATAGGACTCGTTTCTGTTAAGAATATATACATCCCACATGGGAAAAATGAGACTTTGTCTATGAGTTTATAAGGGTTTGGGCCACTCCATCCATTGTCAATTGGTTTTGGATGTGAACCCCAGATTACTTTATCAGTTTCTTCACCACATACGCTTTTGTAAAATTGGTAGTTAATCGCTACAATGGAAGTGCTCAAGAACTCAAGCTACTGGGATCTTTACAGAAGAAGGTCTGAGATATGTTTCGAGTGTGTACCCTAGCCTTAGAGTTTTGAGTTTTCTGGATGATTTGGTGATTTTCAAGCATTCGCAACTTATTCCAGAAGTGATAAGCAAGTGTAAGTTTTTAGGTGGTTGTCTTTGGAAGGCTATGCTTCGAATGTGTACCCTAGCCTTAGCGTTTTGAGTTTTCTGGATGATTTGGTGATTTTCAAGCATTCGCAACTTATTCCAGAAGTGATAAGAAAGTGTAAGTTTGTAGGTGGTTGTCTTTGGAAGGCAACTGGGACAAAATTCTGGAGCAAAGGAAAGATGGACAGCGCGCATTACTTGAGTAGACATTTTGAGCCATTGTTGGATTTGGATAGTTCCATGTGTGAAATGTTTTGGAGAAAATCCTGGTGCAGATTGGTATTCACTGCAAGGATTTGAGGAGTTTAAGAAATTGTGAGGCCCATTTTGGTTTAGCTGAGGCAGGGACAATTGTAAATTTGATGCCAGATCTCAACTGCTTAAGTATTACAGAGTCTTACATTGACCGGGATGGTAGTCTGGCTGCAAGCAACCTGTGGATTTTGAGGCCAGTATTTGTAGTGGTTTTGAACCAGTGAGTTTATGTGTGAAGGCCGTGGTTGATGAGATGTTATTGGCTTGGACCACCACATGTCAGTGCCACGTGGTAGTCCGGGACCACCTAATAATTCCCCGTGGATATGGTTTTTGGAGTCTTGGACCTTATTAGGGAACCTTTTTTAGCTGGAGCTAGCCAATAGTAGATTCTACCACAGCTAACGTGCTTATTGCTGTTTCCGCTAACCTAATTAAGGTATGTTGTCACTTGTCAGCTGATTTATAATCTCATTGTAATATTTACTTGAATGTTTATATTCCAGACTTCTTGATGGATTTGTTTCTGTGTTTTAATGTTGTGTTTTCATCACATTGGTACTGTCTAACCAATAAATTTGGCGAGTAAAATCTTATTGAATAATTATTTGATCAAAATTGATCCAGTCCAACTAGCTAGGAAACATCTCGGGCCAATGGAATACCTAACATAAAAACTAACGATTATTCAGCATGCCATGGGGATCAACCTCGAAATTATCTTTGTGAAAATGTTTATCTTTTTGACTTTTTGCTATGAAACTTCCTACCGAGACATCAACCTCCAAAAGGGTGATCAGTCACATATGAATACTTTATTTTAAGATATAACTGTGTTATTTTCCTTGTTCTTTTCATTATAAAAGATCTTATCTCGATCTCTAGTTAACGTGAAAACTAAGGAAGTTCCAGGAATAGCACTTTGAATTATAACTCGCACCAACTTTGAGAATTAGCATTAGCATGTTAAAAATTTTTTGTTGATAATTAGCCTTGGTTTACTTACTTCCAACAACAACAAAAGGTTTCCCATCCATTACATGACGAGTGACACCAAATATACGGAATACATTATGCACGGTGGGTAAATGGACTGAAACAACTATTCTACTTAATTATATGCAGACAAATTGAAAAGAGGAAGTCAATACCGGCAGCCATTAGATTTATCGCAGTGGTTAATTTCATCAAATTATTTATATACGTCTACATGTGAAACTGACTTTTAGACCAGCATAATCTCTATGGATTCCTCCCTCAGCCTCATCTGTGTTGTTTCCAGATGCAAGTGCTTATTATCATATATGCTTCAAACTACTACATTTTATATGTTGCAGAAAGCCAATAGTTCCAGTCATAGTCACCCTTTGTTTAGTTTGAATTACTGAAAGATATTTTAACGAAAGTTCTTTGAACTTTCTTGAGTTTCTTCCTTTTATCTCTGCTACCAAGAGTTTTGTCCCGAGATAGATATAAGAAGTTCCTAATTTTGTGCAAATCAAACCTGACCTTGAAGTCTGATCAGATCAGCATAATCTCTCGTGTTCGATCTCTCTTCCGACATACTGCTCTGCTTTGTTTCTCCTAACTTGTTTAAGTTGTTTCCTAAGAACTTGTACGCAAGTGTTTTTTTTATCGTTTATCATATATATATGTATCTAACTACGTACTTAGTTTTGTTTTGAAATTTTGTTATTTCTAATCACAGAACCAAGTAACCATCTTTTATTTATTTTTGGCAGGTCACCATTTTCAAATTAATTCGAATCTGGAGAGTTTTGGGGACCAAAAAGCGTGCTTTGACTTGTAGATCTGCGCATTTTGCAATATGGCTTCCTCTTCTGTCATCCCCCCAAAAGAAAAGTATGATGTCTTTCTTAGTTTCAGAGGCAAGGACACTCGCAAGACTTTTACCAGTCATCTTCATGCCGCTTTGATACGGACGAAAGTGGAAACCTACATTGATTCCAGACTTGAGAGAGGAGACGAAGTTGGACCCGCCCTTCTAAAAGCTATCAAGGAATCAAAGATTTCTGTGATCATTTTTTCAAACGACTATGCTTCTTCCACATGGTGCTTGGATGAGCTTGCTTATATACTGGAATGCAAGGAAACTCATGGACAACATGTTATACCTATTTTTTACGAGATAGATCCATCACATGTACGATACCAGATGGGGAGTTATGAGACTGCATTTGCTACACATGAACAAAGGTTGAAGAACCAGGCGGACAAGGTGCCCAAGTGGAAGGAAGCTTTAGTAAAAGTAGCCAACCTATCAGGGTTTGATTCAACTTCAAAAACTGTTCGGTAACTCTCTAACTAGTACTAATTTCTGCTTTTGACTTACAGATTTAAGTTAGAAAAACTGAAAAAGTCATTGTATGAATAACTATTAATTACCTGTACTTGGTCATTTGTGGTAGGCATGATTCCGATTTAGTTGACCAAGTCGTCAGAGATGTGTTGGCTAAATTGAATCGTGAATCATCAAGTGATTCAACTGGTTTGATTGGAGTTGAAAGCCGCATTGATAAAATTTTATTGGAATTAGACATTATCCCAGAAGATGTTCGTGTTCGCTCTTTAGTTATCTGGGGTATGGGTGGTATTGGCAAGACCACACTTGCTGGTGCTGTATTTCACCGGCTCTCTTCTCAATTCGAAGCTCACTGTTTTCTTGCAAATGTTAGGGAACGATCAGGTACCAAAGGATCATTCTCTCCTGAACTGTATGTTTTGCGAAATGAACTTCTTGGAGAATTACTAGGGGACAGGAGTTTAGCTATCCATACTCGAACTATAGGTGCTGTTGACAAGGACAGGCTCCGCCGTGCAAAAGTCCTTGTTGTTCTTGACGACGTGAATGATTCAAGCCAACTAACATTTTTAGCTGGAGAAGTTCCATTTGGCCCAGGAAGTAGAATAATTATAACAACTCGAGATATGCAACCAGTTAAGGAGACTCTACCAATGAAGAAAGACCATGATGTTAAGATATTCAAGGCGGAGGAATTAAATGGTGTTGAGTCTCTTCAGCTCTTCCATTCAAATGCTGCCGCACATTCTACAGAAAATTCAGAAATTTTAGAGCAGGTGGTAGATCATGCTGCAGGCATTCCATTAGCCCTTAACATTTTGCGTTCACTATTCCTTCGGTGCAAGAGCAAAGAAGAACAGGAACTGTTGTGGGAAAAATTGAAAAAGTTTCCCAACAAAAAACTTCAGAATGTGTACAGAGCAAGTTACGATGGATTAGAAGAGAATGAGGGGGAGATATTCCTTGATATTGCATGTTTTCACAAAAGGGAGAAACTTCGTGATGCAAAAAGAATCTTAGCTGCCTGTGGTTTATTTCCGGATGATGGAATTGAAATTCTCATAGATATGTCTCTCATATCAATTAAAGACAACTGCATATGGATGCACGATGTGATCCAAGAAATGGGCTGGAAGATTGTCCGCGAAGAAAGTACTGAAAAGCTTGGAAAGCGGAGTAGGTTGCACAATGGTGAGGATGTCTGTCACATATTGAAAAGGAATACGGTAAGAGCTCAATGCATTACTTTAAAAAAAAAAAAAAAAAAAAAAAAGCTTATGAATTTCAATAGATAAAATACCTAGCCAGAAGATACTAATTTCTGCAAATCAGTTAGATGGACTTCCACGAATCACTGTTGTTTTGAGGTTTTTATTTTTTTAATTTTTTTTTTTTATTCAGGGAACTGCAAAAATACAAAGCATTTCCAGCAGAAATTGTATTAACAAGCTAACGTTGGACCCTCAAGCTTTCACAGGGATGGATAACTTAAGGTTTCTTATGCTTAGATTTATACATCTTGACGACAAGGCAAATCTAGAGTATCTTCCTGATGCCCTTCAATATCTCTATTGGCATAGTTACCCTTTAAAATCTTTGCCATCAAAATTTTTTCCAGACAATCTTGTTGAGCTACATATGCCCTGGAGCAAACTCAAAAGACTTTGGAATAAAGGCCAGGTATGCTTAAGTTAGTATTTAAATGCATTGAATATAGTGCATGGAAAAGTTATTTGTTCGGGTTTTAGTTATTCTTAGTTGCCTTTTCTCTTTAATTTGTTACAGAATCCTAAGAACTTGAAAAGGATAGATCTTAGTTACTCCATGGACCTGGTCGATGTTGGAGAGCTGTCAAATAGTGTAAACATGGAGAGTATAAATCTTCAAGGCTGTAAAAGTTTGGTTCAAGTTCCGGATTTGTCCAAGTGTGTATACATTAAGAGTATAAATCTCCTAGGCTGTGTAAGTTTGGTTCAAGTTCCGGACCTGTCAAAGAGTGTAAACATTGAGAGTATAAATCTTCAAAGTTGTGCAGATTTGGTTCAAGTTCCTTCATACTTTCAGAAGTTTACCAAGCTTACTTATCTGAATTTGGGATATTGCTCGAAGATTAGTTTTCTACCAAAGTTACCAAGCAAGCTGGAGTTCTTAGATTTAAGTGAAACTGCAATAGAAGAATTGCCTCCATCAATTTTTTCTCTTGAGAAACTTGTTAAATTGAATCTTCATTCCTGTAGCTCCATTGAAAATACTTTGAGCAGTCCATGGAAGATGAAATCCCTCAATTATCTTTCGTTGAGATACACAAAAATAGAAACAGTGCCCTCGTCAGCATTCATGTGTATGACTGGGATCATTTCACTTGACCTCAGTAATTGTGATCGCCTTGTCAGTCTCCCAACTGACATTTGTAAGTTGAAATCTCTTGAGAGACTTGATCTCTCTGGTTGCTCTAGTTTCACAAACTTTCCGGAAATTGCGGAGCCTATGGAACATCTGCAGTATCTTAATTTAAGTGGGACGAAAATTGAAGAGCTGCCCTCATCGGTTGGGAATCTTGTCGGGCTTAAGACCTTAGATTTATCCTACTGCAGAAGCCTTGAATTACTCCCAAACAGCTTCTACAATTTAAACCTTCTCGAGTGGTTCTCACTTGATGAATGTGTCGAGCTAAAAAAATTGCCTCTCTCGTTCATTTTGTGCTCTTTGGTAAATCTAAACCTCGGAAGCTGCAAATTGTTAGAAGAAATTCCCGATTGCTTTACTAGCTTCCCCGCATTGCAAGTCTTAAATCTTAGCCAAACCATGATTGAGACCATACCTCCCACCATCAAACAAGTTTTAAGGCTCAAGTCTCTGAGACTTGTCCTGTGCAAGCGGCTTCAATCTTTGCCAGTGCTCCCATGTCTTCTAGAAAAGTTCGATGCAACAGAGTGCAGGAGACTTGAGACAGTGCCAGTTTCAATGACTGCACAGACACAATGTTTTGATCAAGTACTTTCTGGGAGGAGGACGGAGAGACATACATATTCCGGTTGCGTTAATTTGGATAAAAATGCAAGGAGCAACATAATGGATGATACACACTTCAGAATTATGAGAATGGCAACTGCTTGTAATCTTGTAAGTCTCTCTCTCTGTCTCTCTGAAATGTTCATAACCATGATGCTTATATACGGTATGTATCTGCAGAAACGTTTATCATCTGGTAAAGTAGAGTTACTTTGTCCGGGAAATGAAATTCCAAAATGGTTTAGCTGTCAAACGGAGGGATCTTCAATGAATATTAAGCTTCCTCTGCATTGGTCCGATAATTCAAACTTCTTGGGTATTGCTCTCTGCTCTGTTTCTGCAATCCACGCATATTCTTACTCTCTTGGGTGTCAATGTGAGATGATTCTCAAAACCAACAATGGTGAAACCCATAGTGACAATTTTGGAACTACAGGGGACTTCGAGACTCGGTATCCGATGGCTGAAACAGATCACGTTTTGGTGTGGTATGATACAGTCCATGCAATTTCAGATGAAGCAAAATGGTCTTTGGAAGCCTCTTTTGTCTTCTATACAGACGTCGATGATAAACGGCGGAATAACGTGAAAAGGTGTGGGGTCTGCTTTCTGTATGCCCAAGGCCAAGATGATGATGCTCTGAAATTTGAAGTCATTCGTCCATAACAAGTTACAACAACTAGGAGACACGGCGGCCGCTTTGAGGATGAAGCTAGTGGAAGTCAAATGTCTGGTCACTTTGATAGTGGAAGTGAAACTAATGGTGAATATGATAGTGGTGAATATTCTGTTCAATGAATGTTACAGTGAGTGTGATAGTGGAAGTGAACGTTCTACTTATCACTCTTGCGATGAAGCTTCAAAAACCTGAATCAAGGTTTTCAGAACTGTCACCTGGCATTCATGACTATATTTTTCTACATTCTGTTTGTGTTGATCTTCATAACATATAGAGCGAAACAAGCAGCGTTCTGTGTGTGTAAATGTTTTTGTCAAGTAATTAAAAGATCTTGATCTATTTTGCTCAAATTTTTGTAAATCTTTTGGTCAATTAGTCCTGGTTTCTTGAAAAACCTTATATTTTGGCTAATACTTCATGCACTTTATTGGTGTAATTTTCATGATATATTACTAAAGGCTAAGGCCGGCAAAGCATAGTTCTTAAATTTTAATTGGCTTCATTGAACAGAATATTTTCTCACAAAGTATTTCATTTCACTTAAGTACTCTTCTTTTACAAATGTATTTGATGAATTAAGCACAACAAAGTAAAATTTAACTTAATTTACATATATAATTAGGGATCAAGTTATGACTGCGTACGTACTTGATCAAAATGATAAGGAATAATGTTTGACAGCAAAAAAAAAAAAAAAAAAGAACAACAGGCAATCAAGTGTAGTGTCGCAGTTGGGGATTAATGTGGCATCCCGTTGATTTCAGAAATTAATCATCACAGAACCTCCTGAGCAGTGCCATAGTACCTGTTGACAAATGCATTCTTAAACTCTGATGTCAGGAGTATCCGGTGTTTGTACCGGATACAACTTGTAAATCCTCATCTTTATTATATTATCCACACTTCTTCTCCGGCCGCCTTCCCTAACTCGAAGATCAATATTTTGTCCCTTTGATTCTTCTTCCACCTTGACATTCTTTTCATCATCTTCTTCTATTACCTGATCCTCATCTTCACCACTGAAGTCCAACTCCTCCAGCTCATCATCATTAGCACTAAAGTTGATGCGGGAAGCGTGTACACGATAGTAAGAGACTCCGTCAAGCGTCGAAAGTCATATGAGATAAGCTAGAATCCACTAGCAATTACGGGCACAGCCGTAAGAAACATAGATAAACTTCTCTAATATTTGGTTTTTTATTGATAACTTGAATGAAAATTACAATCTAAGAGGTGCCTTATATAGGGCACATAGTATAAACCTAATACAAATAGAAAACATAAAGAACAATTTATTGTAGACTAAAACTAGGAAACCTAATTAAACCTGATTAAATAAAAATCGAAAATAGAATCCTAGATACTAAAGAATATTACGCTTGGAATCTCAATCAAGATTTTGCTCGAGAATCCCGATATATCCAGAAGAGTAATTTATGATTAATTCCATCATTAAGAAGACTATTTGAATACCAATTTCCAATATTCAAATTATTCTTCTTAATGTGAAGACGCTTCTTTCTTTTCAAGATTTTTTGTTGAAATTGGCTAAAATCTCGTCCTACATCAGTCTCCTCCACTTGAAAAGAACTCAACCTCGAGATTTTTTATTGAAATTGGCTAAAATCTCGTTCTACATCAGTCTCCTCCACTTGAAAAGAACTCAACCTCGAATTCCTCTTGTATGTAGCTCGATCATTAGTAGGAATAAAACATGATAAGCCATCAACTTCAATATTCTTGAAATTAAAAGGTATCACCATGAATCCAATACCGTAGACAAGTTTGGAACAAGCATCTTGAAACTTGAACTCCTCCACTTGAAAATGAATGGGCATTGACTCCTCCTTGGGTTGATCTTGAACACAATTAGGCATGCATGACATGGATATCGATGTGATGAATGAATCAGCTTCCTTGTCCTTTATGAATTTCTCTTCAATCTTCAAAGTGGCTTCTTCATGTTCCTTTTCACACACTTCAGGATGGTCATTCTTGATGTTCTTCCTTCCAGGCTTGATTTTAATTTTGCGCGACTCCCACCTAAATAAATATGTGTTGTCTTTGCAATAACCACCTTTGACGCTTTCATGCCATGGTCTTCCAAAAAGCACATTAGTGTCGTCCATGTCAATCACATGACAAGTAACCTCTTCTTTATAAAATTTTCCCATAGAGACAGGAACTTTACAAACCTCTGTTACTTGTGCATATTCATCCTCTCCAAATGGAATCCAGTATGGATCACTCAGCTTCACTGTCGGTAATTGAAAATAATCCACAACTTTGTTTGCTACAAAATTCTCTCGTAGACCACTGTCAATTATTCCAGAGCATACCTTGTCTTTGATGACACTTGTAGTTCGGAAGTCGTTGTAATCCGGTGTTGTGAATATCCAATGTTCCATGTTTCTTTCTTTCTTTTTTTCTCTTTTTTTTTTTTTTGAATTGATAAGGTTGTCCTAGGGCGAATCCCTTGGCATGTTCCTCTTCAACGAAACTTTCTTTGATAGATACTCTACGACCAGTGTCGTTGAGGTTGGTGGTAGTGAACTTCTCCCTTGGATCGTCGTCTGCTAAGAAGCGAGCGATACCCGCTCTGATACCAAATGATGCGAGAAGCGTGTACACGATAGTAAGAGGCTCCGTCAAGCGTCGAAAGTCATATGAGATAAGCTAGAATCCACTAGCAATTACGGGTACAGCTGTAAGAAACATAGAGAAACTTCTCTAATATTTGGTTTTTTATTGATAACTTGAATGAAAATTACAATCTAAGAGGTGCCTTATATAGGGCACATAGTATAAACCTAATACAAATAGAAAACATAAAGAACAATTTATTGTAGACTAAAACTAGGAAACCTAATTAAACTTGATTAAATAAAAATTGAAAATAGAATCCTAGATACTAAAGAATATTACGCTTGGAATCTCAATCAAGATTTTGCTCGAGAATCCCGATATATCCAAAAGAGTAATTTATGATTAATTCCATCATTAAGAAGCCTATTTGAATACCAATTTCCAATATTCAAATTATTCTTCTTAATGTGAAGACGCTTCTTTCTTTTCGAGATTTTTTGTTGAAATTGGCTAAAATCTCGTCCTACATCAAAAGCACTCCTCGTCCTCCTAAACATGAATTTCATGACACATTACTTGTGCTGCCGGATCCAAATAAGGCACGGCGTATTCAAACTTCAATAGATCACGGCTTCCCTTGACATTTTTGTGTTTGAGAGCAGCCCTTCTTTGCTTGCAGCTCAAGACAAAGATTTCAGGACCTTCTTTGTCTAATATCTTGTCCAAAAGAACATATGGAGCCCAGTCTATCTTCAATCTCTTCATTGGAATTATCTCTTCCACTTTTCCTTCACTTAAAACAAGTCCAAGCTCATTGGAAGGCGGAGAAGCCGAAACAACGGCCACCACCACAGGGATCAAAGCAACCACTTCTCTTTTAACAATGCCTCCTCCGTGGAGCCAAAAAGATAGACTCTGTTGCTCTTCTTGTACAGCTTTCCCCCTTTTAAGAGTGCTCCTTCAAGATTCGAGAAATCCCACTTGAAAGAATGGTAGAGTGGTGAGTCCAAAACAGACCTCGGTGTCCCAACCGGAAACGAAGGCTTCCATAGACCCTCCAGGCTCCGGGGCTCTTCCAAGTACTCGGCAGGTCGGGGCTTCACCCGCTTTCGCAGTGGTTGAGCTGCGATTTCAACCTCTAGTTCCCTCAAAGCCTTTCTCTTCATCGCTCCCAAAAGTTAATTAAAGACAATTGCTTGTGATAGTCAAAGTCGAGAAAGTGTAAGCGATCGTCCCAATTAACACAAAGTCAAATCGATATTGGGTTTGGCTCTCCTTTATAAAGAAATTGTTGCAAGTTCATGTGTAGGTAGGAGTCCTAGAACAATAAGGAAAGCATTGGTCCAATATTCCCTGTGTAGGGAAGACTCAAAATCCAACACACTATTCGTTTCATAGATTTCTGTGTAAGGAAATCTATGAGGAAAGCATAAGGAAAGCATTGGTTCATTTCCCTGTGTATGGAATCTATGAGGAAACCATTGGTCCATTCCCTGTGTAAGGAAAGCACTGGTTTGTTTCATAGACTTGTACCAAAAAATAAAAAGAGATTATAATGAAATCCTTTTTTTTTTTTTGAGTTAAAGGAACATATATTCATCTGAAAATCAGAATAGGTCGTTACATACATTTCCGCTGTCATTTAAGGGCATAGACAAACAAGAAGCTAGTGATAGTACCCACAAGTGGTACGTACATATAGTCCTACTCATTATACATTCAAATACGCAGAGATAGCGAAAACCCTCCTTTGGTACTACTCCAGAGGTGCTAGAGATACATAGAGTGCATAGCTTCCTAATACAATGAAATTATTGTAATTAGATAAACTAACAAACATAGGTGGGCCTAGGGAAAAAACACCCAAACCCAAATTAAGGCCCAAGAGGGCAACCCCAAGAGAATGGGCCCAGCCCAAGGCCCAGCAGAGATTGACTCGTGCCCACCACCCATCTTCATCCTCCAGCGCCGCCGATCACACTACCAGACCCACAGCCGCCGTGCCCGCCACAAACCGCGCAGAAACCGCCTAGCCACTCCGCCACCACGATCGGACCAGATCCACCATAGCCGCGCCACCCCAGCGATCCTCCCAGACCACCAAAGCCCCGCTGCCACACCGATCCACCCAGAAACCGCCCTAGCCACGCCACCGTCATAGGTTCTGGAGATCCCTGACGAAGCCCCCCCCCGCCACAGGACATGGAAGCTTCCGTCGACACCCACCATCCCTGCACAAACCACCCAGCTCGGACCCCTCCGCTAAACCTCGAGCCACCCCCATTCAGAGACTACCGGGCAATTGCATTCAAGACCCGCCCGGCAGCAGCCCAAATCGGCATGGCGAACCAACGCCGACGAGCGCCGCCGGACGAGAAGGAAATTTGGAAAACCTTAGGTGCAGTCCGAGTTCTGCGGAGCAGACTTCAGACTTTCAGAGTGCAGACATCCGTTGGATGAGGCAATTACTTAGCAATAGGAGGTTTGCTACAAAAGACTTGCTCAATTTTGGATATTTAGACGCTTCGTCGTACTTTTACTACATGGGTTATAATTCTGCAAGTCTCACAAGCTTATCAATATCTGATACTTGTTAGTCTTCGTCATTGAATGCACCAATTCTGTGTGCTAATCAAGCCGGCCGACCACATATTGGCCTAATTAATTAAAGAGAGAGAAACCTACAATACAAACATCACCCAACGAGTCGAGATGATTGACACTAATTTGTATAGAGTATATAGAGAAGATACAATCAATCATTTCCTACGAGCTAGTGAGATTCACACTCACTGCATGTTAATGCAATGCAAATTGAGATGAAAATGCTTAGGCAAATGACAATATTGAGGTGAACTTACTGATAGTAATAAGCAAGAAGGCCGATAACCATAAACCTCCCATAACAAATAACATAGCTCAAACCCTGAAGGCCCAACACAAGAAAGAGTAACACCCAAGCCCATCACGCAGAGACAGCCCAATACCATTTTCCCATTTCTCATCGGCTTAAACGGGCCCAAAACCCCTCTCTCCTCTTACCAGTTTTCTCTTGCAAAGTAGTCTCAGTCCCTAACGTTGGTTCTATCAGAGCACTGCTTATATTCCTATATTTCTAATTGATCGCTTTGCTTCTTTTTTAATTTTAGTACATTTGTTCTTGCTAAGAAGGCGGATTGATTTTCTTCGAATCCTTGGATTTGTTTGATTCGCTTTTGTTTCTCACTCGACAGCGGTAATTGGGGGTCAGGTCCCTAATCAAGTTAATCTTTTTTCTATGAAATTTCCTACCAAGAATCAATCTCCGAAAGGGTAAGTCACGTATGAACACAGTTATTTCTATGGAGAAATTATGTCTTCTCCATTGTGAACCCAACGATGGAGAAGACATCATTTCTTTATGTTTACGTTGCTCTGGCCCGGTCACTTTTTCTTGGTCCTAGTTCGGATTTCAAAACACTATCAATTCGTTAGTGTTTGAATATGAGTACTGTGTAACCAAAAAACAAAAAAAAAAAGAGTACTGCTGACTCTCTTAATTTGGCTACCATCTCTCTTAATTTGGCTACCATATCTAACTCGTGGATTTATTGAAAACTAACCAAATTACTCAGAGGACGACTCGCAGTCATCGGAGAGTAGAAGAAATGATAATCTCATAAAGTCATAATCCGATCTGCTAATTACGATTTAAGGAAAGCAAATTGCAAACAGAAACTTGAAATAAAGGCGGAACGCACGGGTCCACCAAAAAGTGCTTCACATGCTCTTGCAGTATCTTTCCTCCTCACCATGATTGATTGGAGCTTTAATGGGACTCGGCTTCTCTCCTAGAGTTCACTTTGCTATAATCTGCTTGGATAACACTCTCAGCTCGCCACGTCAGCTCACTTCAATCCAAGGGTCATTAAATTGACAACACAGAAAGCCCATAGCCTTCACTAACTATCTGAAATAGTACAAGATCTCAATCCCTCGACTCATCTCATCTCCCTCTCTCTCTTCCCCTCACTAATCTTATTTGTTGTCTCGCCCTAACCTCT